>NW_024582611.1:587283-669020 GCF_018398535.1 Haplochromis burtoni | reverse complement strand
CTAAACATAAAGCCAGGGCAACAATGGAATGGTTTAAAACAAAACATATCCATGTGTTAGAATGGCCCAGTCAAAGTCCAGATCTAAGTCCAATTGAGAATCTGTGGCAAGATCACACTTTGTGTTGGTCTTTCACGTGGAATTCCAATAAAATTGATTCATGTTTATGGCTGTAATGTGACAAAATGTGGAAAAGGGGGCCGAATACTTTTGCAAGCCACTGTAAATTTTGGTACTTTTTGTGCAAATAAAAGCTCTAACTGCTGATTGTTTTTAGTATCAGGGGGTTATTTTCTGTCTTCTCAAAGTTTATGAAGCATTTAAGGCCAGTGTTTTATTAGCCCTTGGTCTACCCCGAACTCCTCCCTATGCTGTCTTGGTGACTTTCACTTTAATGTAACATTGTTTCAACATTTTCTCTTCTGAGGATTCCGTTTGAGTGGTTAAACCAAGAGAATAGCCAAAGTAGATTTTAAATCAAATAGATCGCTTACAGAGCTTGGAACATCTTTAACTATCAGCATGGAAAAGATAAAACTGAGCAGCAGCTGTGCAGGTTCACCACCTTACACCTGTAAGACGCTAATGATGCTAAAAAGGGAAAAAAAGGTGTTAATGAGGACTGGAAGTGTTACAGTGTGATACAAAGAGAGAATCTGTCGTTTTTCCACTATTGACAGTTATAGAGCACTAAATAAAAATATTCACTTTTATTGGATAATTAAATTGTCTCAAATATTTATTAGCATTTCTTTACCCTCTGCTGATCACTGACCGGACTTTATGATGGGCCCTGCTTTTTTATTTATCATCACATAAAGGTCACCAGCTCTCAGCAGGATTCAAACTTGCGTCATACAGTATGTGTCCAGTTTTCACCCGAGGTTGATAATCAGCAGAGCTTTGATGTTGTTTATCCTTCCTTTTTCAAAGAATATTGGCTGGAGCCAGCATGGACACATAGTTATCTAACAGCCAGCCAGATGTCTTTCCAAAAGACTGAACATGTTTTCTAAAGGCACAAAATGTCTGATTGTGAAGTCTTGATGTGGATTTCTAAAGGGTGGGAGGACAAACCACTAGGGATCTGACACGTGTTTGCTAAAATGTGCAAAGACTAAAATTTACAGCTGTTAAACTCTGAGTTTTATTCTGGGAATGTTACAAGGAGGAAACATTGATATAAAAAGATCTCTGTGTAAAACAATGTCAGTGTTTAGAGCATTACAAACAGAAATCCATCATTTCCCACAGGGTTGGGGTACACATGTAGGTGGGCATTAAAAGACGTGAAACCACACCTTTTCCAGTGACTTATTAAGTAACACTTGACAATAAATAAAAAAATTATCAGCTGCCGCAGTGAGCTGATGGACTACAGCGATACCATCTTGGACTACAGACTCACAAGAAATAAATGGGCGACCCAGTAAAGTCTTTGTGTGGAAAGGGTGGCATTAACGCTGAATTTTGGGTGGGAAAATGCAAAAGACATTTTAATTCTTTTAAATATTTGTTGACATTGCCCTGGTTATGAAAATTGGCTTTGGTTAATTTGTTTAATATGGACAGTGGTCAGAGTGATCAGGACACCAGTCAAGGCAATTTTTGACTTGCAGGATGGGATTTGTATTTCATTTAATCTACCTGACTCTAGTTTTATGTAGGCATCCCTGCATATAACCAACAATGTGTGCAGGTACATGCAGCACATACAGAAATTCATGAATGTGTGCAGAACAGCTACACCATCATCATCAGAAAAAGAGAGAATGGGGGTGTTTGTGTGTGTTGGGTTAATTTTGAATTCGAGCTTAATGCAAATGTGCATTTGCAGAGACAGGGTACAAATTTTTCGCCTCATCTTTTTGTTTAACTGGGTGTGTGTGTTTGGTGGTGAATGACTGCTGTATGTGAGAAGAGGCATAACAAAGAGCAGAGACGAAGCAGACTGACAATAAGTAGAACTACATGCCTAAAGGGAAAAAAAAAAAGGCATGATAGCGGCTTCTGCACAAAAGTAATGAACAAGAATTAAATTTACTGCATTAGTACACATCAAATGGTCTGATTGATAGCGCACCGCTTCAGGGAAACTGCAGAACAACCAAAATTATTGGGGTCAGTTTGGTAATTGCATGCAATCTATTTGTGATAATGCTGCAATTAACTGTGATAAACTGGTGAAAATCCCAAATCAGATGCCATCTGTTGCAAATCTGTAAAACTGTTGTCTTCTACATATAAAAATGAAATCACATTAAACAGAAATTCACATTAATTTAGATTCAGAGTTCAGACAGGACGCCACAGATTTAAAACAGAAATTCAGAAATCTCTTTACAAATAATGATGTTGTTGCTGTTGGATGGCAATTTAACCACAAAGTGACACAAATGCTCAGTAATGTTGCTTTTATATAAGAGTATAACCAGAATACATCCATTTGACAACCTGCTGAGTTGAGTCCCCTGCTGCATAGAGACGTGTTGTGTTGCAGATGAGTTGCGCTTACTGCTGCAGACTGAGACTGTGCAAAATTTCATCATCGCCCATTTGTAGAAAAGACTTTGATATGTTCACCCTGTTGAGAAATATTTATTTTTTCCTTCTTTTGTTGCGTAAAACCCACCTTTAATTTCAGTGCTTCAGCACAGAGCAGTACTGGCAGGAGAGTTTTACTTTGGTTTTGTGTGTTGGCTTCACGGGGCTGTGATTGACAGGAGACTATTGACTGAAAACATGGAAATCAGACAGGCAGAAGGCAGAAGTAGACCCCTTGTGAATATGAGGAAAATCTGAAGCTTTAGAAGCTTTTGAAAATAAGCGAGTGACCTTGGAATTCCTTTTTTTTAAATTTTGCTTTCTTTATTTAAACACATAGCTACATTAGTATGCTTCAGTTCCACTCGCCAGCCTTAAGTTAGGTATATAATACAAAGGAGTTTAGCTGTCTAGTCCTTAAAAATATCAGCTTTTACCTCTAAAACATGGTGACTGTAAAACCCCAAGAAACAAAACCCTCAGAGTCTAAATGAAAATGTTTTGTGTCAAATATTAAAAGCTATTTGAAATGAAAGGTTTGAGGTTTGAATCTGTTAGGCTGGAATAAATCAGTGAGAATAAGAGTGGCAAAACCTGGAAGCATGTTTGAAATGTAACAAACATATAGGCAGAGTCATCAGTGTCTTCAATAACGATAAATTAGCAACAGCAAAGCTGCACTTTCATTAGATGTCATTATTATTATTCAACACCAGGCAAATGAGCATGTCAGCAGAACTAAATGGTTTTTGTTACGCACCCCAATCAGACAATAACGCACACTGACACATTAGTACATTAATAACCTCTTTGCTTTCATTCTGTTCATTTAGGCTTCAGTTATGCAGGCCTACAGACCAGTCTGGTAACTACAATTTGCTTGGAAAAATTTATACTACCCAACAGCAAACACTTGCCAACTACTTGCTAAGTGGCAGTGAAATTGTGGGAAACTGTGCCTTTCTAAATGTGTTAATTTCAGGGTAAGGGAAAACATACTTTGAAGATGAATGGTCTCCATTTCCAGTTTGCTCTTTCAAGTTTTGCTACCCCTTAGAGGTTAGTTAGCAAGTGTTTGCAGACAAGTTGGCATGCATGTGAACGACAGGAAGCTGCAACAATTTGCTATCAATCAAAGAAATCGCAAGGGAGTTATTGGTACAGCATCCTCTTAGTGACCAGGTTCACCGGAGAGCTAGCAACCTTTAGCAACCACTCACCAACCAACACAGGATTTTCACTAGCATCCTGTAATTGAGGCATAACTTGTTGAACTTCCTCGTCAACTCTTTTAATTTCTATATTAACTTCTTACCAACTAACAAGACAAGTTCAGGATCAAAAATAGGTCAGAAAATGGGGAATAATAATAATAAGCCCTGAGGCTTAGTTTTATTGGTTCAGTTTCTTTTCAAAATGTAAATATTTTATAGCACCTTTAAAATAAATGTTAAAAACGTTTTGTGGAGAAAGTCCTGTATGATTCAAAAAGATAAATTTAAAAGAAAACTTCCAGAACCACATCCAAAAGAATGGGTTCCTGGGATTGATTTACCCTTTAAATGTACCTTTTATCCTCTAGATTTATTTATTTATTACACATTTATTAGGCATTTAAAATATGATATTGTGGTCATATATCTGTTATGACTTTACATCCCCCATGACCGGCCAGAAACTGAGCTTTGGACAACGTGATATCATTGTGGTTACGATATGATGACAGAGGCGTCCATAGATCCACAAAGCCAGCACGCTGTTCCCTCATTGTTCACTTGTTCAAGGCAGAGCCAGAGTGGAGAAGCTCCAGCAGTTTGTATTTTGTCTTGTTTATCACAGGCCATGACTTGTACTGCTGCATCTTATGTCCTTGCCTCTAGCAAAAGGTAGTACATCGGTCTGTTAAACAAAGATCAACCCACAAGACTTGAATGCATGACTGCAAATAGAAAAACTGCATGATTTATGAGATTTAGGTGCCTTCGGTTCTTCTTTCATACAATTCTGACTTTTTACACAAGGTCTACGAAAAAACGCAATTCCAGGAGTGTAACTTAAAAAAACAAACCAAAGCAAAGAATCACGATTTCACATGATTTTGTTTGCTGTATTGTTTTTATTGAAGCCTTACCTTTGCTTTAAGAACAACAAAACTGTTACTACTGTGCAATCTGTGAGCTCAAACTGTCAATCATTTTGCACAGCCGGGGTGCAGCTCCATTGCTGTCGTTACTGTGGGCATTACTGCAGACAGAAATTTGTGGAGTGATACCACAGCACATGTTTATTTGCTCTCCTTTCCCAACGAGAGAGGGTTGACAAAGATCATTGATCAGCTAGAATAAATATGTAATCAATCAAAGCTAGGTAAGTCTGACTACATGCCAATATTGGCTCAGTTTATTGGCATTTTGATTAATCAGCCTGATGCAGACCGAAGGAAAATGATTTTCTGTTTTACTTGATTGGACAGAAGCTTGAATAGAAGAAAAGGAGAACAAGTGGACGAGCAAACGGCAGTGTGAAGGGTGTTTTTAGACCAGCTCATGTGGAGGCTGGACTGAGAGTCCATTAGCTATCAAAGTATCAGTGCCAACAGAGTGAAAAAGGCTTCATGGTATGACAGTACGCCCACGTGCTCTGCTCTGCAGGCTGGCAGGTTTTCCTTTGCATCCATTCATCAAAGCCTCCAAAGCCACAGGAAACACAGAAATAAAACAGCATCATAATCTCACCTCCCACCGTCTGTCATTACCTGAAAACTCGTCGAAGAATCACCTCACATCCTCTTCTTCTTCGCTTCCTTTCATATTTTATTTAACTGCAGCTTTCCTGAAACATCTTGTAGCGGCGGCACTCAGAGGGATGCTTCAGTCGCTCTTTGACTCAGGCAATGAGTGTCTCATATGTGCTCAAATCCAAATCAGATTAAAGCTGCTTTCATCTAACTCAGACAATATGATGGCAAATCAGGGGATGTGGTTTTTGGAGATGTGGTTTGTGTGCTCTTCCCTTTTTCTAGTCGTACATACTATATAAAGAAAAAGTCTTAAATGAGGCCAGCATATATACTAGTAATTTCCATCAAGAGGTCAGGCTTCAGACTGTTTCAGGCACTTTTTTTCTACTCTTGGCTCTCTATAAAGAGTGAATATCTCAGGCAAACAGCTGCGGCTGTGAGCACAGAAGCCCCACCCATCTGCTGTTCAAATCGTATGTTTACGAGGGGCAGCGAATCACAGCTCTGTGCTATGAAGCAGGATTTAAGGTTAAGCAAGGTAATGTCAACCTTATTGGTGTACATCACCACCAAAACAGGGCAGCTAGAATAGGCAAGTAGACTAACTACACTTACTGTCCCATTGGCTGCAGCTAATTTGCTTTTCATCTCTATTATGTGCTTATCTCACATAATATGCACAGCTGTACTTTTCTTTTAGTCAAACAACATCAGTGAATGCTTCAACTGGACATCTTTAAATTTCCTCCATCGCAATGATGGCAAAAACTGGGGTGCTCGTTTTCGGCTCAAACAGCTTCTCAAAGGATGGCAATTATTACATCGGCTCCATCAAACCCTTTTGCTAAGAACCTTGACATTATTTGTGACCAACATTTGAATTTTGAATCTCACATCTCAAAGCTCATCCAGTCTTGCTTTTTTCATTTAAGAAACTCTGCAAGAATCAAACCTTTGACACTCAGTAATGTGGAATTTGATAACTTTAAGTAACTTTTTAAGTGCCTGTTTTAACTGGTCCAGAATGCAGCAGCTCGGCTGCATAAACAACAAGCCAGCACACAACACATCACCCCAATTATCATTTCCCTTCATTTCTTTTTTCTAATTCATTTAAAAATGTTATTAATAACATGGCTCCAGTCTACACAGCAGACCTGCTCAGACTTTTTTTCCATCAGTTAGCCTTTCTGGTCTGGTCTGATCAGGGTTTTTTAACTATTCCTTGCTCTAATTTTTTAAACCAGAGGCAATCACGCTTTTGAGGCTCCTGAACTTCTGAACAGCCTGTCAGGTCAGCTCAATCAGTGGTCTGTATTAAATGACCACTGATTCAGCCAACCAGCCCATTATTTTTGGCTCTTGTTCTCCTAATGTGTGTTTGTATGTTTAGACACATGCACGTGTCTTTAATCTGTGCTTTTATTGAAACTGCGAAGCACTTGCAAAAAATGTTATACAAATAATTTTAGTTAAACAAAACCACAATGTTCCTCTTACTGTAACTAACTCTTAAAAACACAAAATCCTGTAGATGCCAAAGGATATCATAGAAACCACGAGGATTATTCAACAGTTATATTTTTGTCGACTTGTTTATGCTCTACCATTGTGCTCTTTTTTTAATCCAGTGAACCACTATATTTATATCCTGTTACAGAGCTAACAAGATGTGTTTTATTGGTGTCTAAAGCATCTAAAGCATTAGATGTAATCCACAGAGGCCTGTTGATAGTTACATTAATGCAACAAAAGCAGTGTTAGTCTGTAAATTTCAGTCCAACAATAAAATGATAAATTGCACGCATCTGCAAATGCGGTAATTAATCTTCCTACTTGAAAACAGTGTGGTGGCCGTTGGATTTCCTTTAGTTCATATTTGCTTTTGCAATTCAAGGTTGGCAAGCCACATCTGGTTGTCACATGTGGGGTTGCCATGTTATTACAATCTCTTTTTTGAAAGGATAATAGCTCCCATGCACAGGCTGTTTACTGAGTTGGAAGTAATGGTTCACTGGCCAATCATCTTTGCCATCTTTAAGGTTTCACATTTCCCCCGATGGAGTCTCTCATCAGCCGTCACACTGAGAGCGTGTGATGTCTGCTTCACTTCAGATGCTTTATAATTACATCATTATGAAAACGCTGCTTGCAAACACTGCAACTCGGGGAGATTAATTTATGCAGAATTGTGCTAATGTAATTATTGTTAATGGTTGATTGTGCAGCAGCAGTGTTGAAGGAAAGAAAGAGGTTGAGATATTTTGGAGCAGGAGTTATTATAGCGGTGAGTAATGTCCATTGTTTTTCACTCGGTTGGTTTAAATGCCATTAGAGCTTGTCATTCAATAGGAAGGTAAGTGGTTTTTGTGTGCGTGTCTGTGTGTGTGTGTGCTGATGAGGGACTGAAAAAGGAAGAGCTGAGATGAGCAAGGCTGGAGAGAGAAAATGGGAAAAATGGCTACTATTCGTGAAAACACACACAGTCACGCGTGAAGCACAAACGCAAACACACACTCGATAAACCACAGATTGTCTACGCACACACACACGCCTCCTCTTTCAGCAGCCTGACAATAAAGACAGAGATGATTTTTGTCTGCGAGAAAAAAAAACATCAGTGAGGCTGCTCACTGAGGGATTTAATATGAGGGGAGGAGGGAGAGGGGAGGAAGGACACAAAGAAAGCAGAGGAAAAGGAAGAAAAGAAAAAGGGATGAGAACGAAAATGAGGTAAAGGAAAAAGGAGGATTGACGGATGGGTGGAAAAAGGAAAAGATGGAGGGATAATTGGATTGATTCAAATTCTTTTTGGCATTTTTGAAAAACCGCATTGCTCTGTGGGCGCTTAAAAATGCGATTCAAGATTTAGAGGAAAAAAGAAACATGAAAACCAAAGATGAAAAAATGTCTCTTTGTTTAATTATAGATTTTAGAGGGAGAATTAATGGAAAACTCAGTTGGCTCCCTTGACTCTCACCACCCAGCCTCCCTCTCCTGATTAATTTGGGTAAATCCAGCTCTGCATGCCAGTTAGGACAGCTATTTGTGATTCAACCTCGACACAAAGCTCCAGTGTGTCGGAGGAAACATTAAAGTTGAGTCTGCTTTATTTGAACTGCAGCAGATTTTTCTGCTTGCTTTCTCCTCTTCTCCTCCTCATCCTCTCCCTTTCACCAAAGTGGATTTAAAGGGTGAAATTGACACACGGCTTTTATTGAGATCCCTGAAGTCCCTGAAGCCTCTTTTACAAGAGGCAAGAACAATATAACTTTAGGCATAATCTCATAGAAATTTATTAAATTTGATTTGGGATTTTGATCAAATGAATCAAGTCATTTGATTTGATTCTGTGATGCTGTGATTGGCGTATTTCAAGAGGCGGCTGAGGTTGCGCCCGTCCACTAATTGGAAGGCAGGTTGTTGAATCCCCGGCTTCTTCGGCCCACATGACGTGTCCTTGGGCGAGATAGTGAACCGTGTCTGATATGTATCGAAAGTGGTGCATTTATACAATAAAATATATGTGGATTTGTGAACATGGTTTGCCGTGTTAAGCATTTTGTGTGCCTCATTTGCCTAGAAAAGCATAATTAAAATGCAATTATTTATCATTTGTTTCAAGTTGTACTTATAGATTACTGGATAATTGACTATCTTGAGTTCATCTTTCATGAGGCAAACAATACAATAAGGCTCAGGCAAGGATTATATCAGGGATACCAGAAATAGGAGAGCAGGGGAAACGGGTAGGAGGTAGGATAAGGAGAACCTTCCTACCCCACCCCACCACAAACACACAAATCCCACAGTACCCACTAATCAGATGATCCGATGTAATCCAGCACTTGGAGATGGTGGTAAGGAAGAAATTCCTTTTAAACAGGAAGAAAACTCTGGCAAGGCAAAACACAAAAATTAATTACACGCAGGAGTGGCAAATAAACATAAGGGAGTGAAAGGAGAAGAGTGAAGGGTTAGAGAAGAAGTGCTCAGTGCACCATGGGAAGTCCCCCAGCTGCCTGCATCTATAGAAGCATAACTACGGGATGGCTCAGGGTCACCTGATCCACACTAGGCTTTATCAAATAGGAGGACTTAAAAGCAGAGATTCAGTTTGTCTCTTGAGTCCAAACTGGGAGGTAGCTCTGCCTCCCATTTTACTTTTGGAAACTCAAGAAAACATGCAAGCGTGCAAGTTAGCAGTCTGAGAGAGGGGTGCAGTATTGGAATAGTCTTAAAATTAGTTTTAACATGCAATTTAAATTTATTACGTGACAGAAAGATGAGATGAGTATAAATCTGGTAAAGAGTTTTAATAACAACCCAACTGTGTCAAATGTCACAAAATTAAAGGGGAATTGCTCTTTTTCAGATTTATGCATGGCAGGTTAGCTTTTAGTGTTTGAAACATTCAGTTTAGTTTAATCTTTATTATCTTCAGTGTTAGTTTTTAGACTTTTTAAGTATTATTGTATTTATTGTATTAAAATAAGACATTTTTGAAAGCAGGTGATTTAGTTTTGTATCCAAAAGTCTCAAAAACATGCCCGTCAGATCCTTATTAGGCAAACAATATGAAGGATATTTTCTCTATATTTTAATTTTGTTCCACTTACTTAGTTTACAAAGTCATTTCATTTAGTGTTTATTTTTTTCAAAAGTTTAATTTTTACTAAGTTTACTAAAATGTTTGTGCATACCTAGTTTTAGTTTTTAGCTTAGTTTTAGTTCACTATAATAACCTTGCACGTTCACTGATCGTGGACATTAGCAGATATAAGTGTAATCAGTACTCTCTGAAATGTTGGCCTCTTGCTAACAGTCATCACAAAGCATTTTCTAAACCAGCTCAGGGTTTAAAGGCAACAGCATGTCACCTGAATCATTTTCTTTTTTCAACCGTCTTCTTCATGAAAGAGCCCAAAATATGAAACCTCATTGTTTTTGTGTCAGCTTTTTACCATTTCACGTCTCACTGTCATGTGCTTCCTTTCACAGAGTTGTACTGCAAGGCAAATTAAAGCATTAGGGTTAGGTATGTTGAATCCTGAGTTTTCATTGTGATAAAAGTGGCTCTCTTAGTAACTTGCTAAATTATTATGCTAATTTATTTTGGTCATGTTACAAATAACAAGAGTTTTGGTTTAAAACGCAGCTAGAAATGCCACTTTTAAAACAAATTCTTTCATTAACCATCTGCTCAGCCTGTTGAGCCTACCTCGATAATAACAATGAAGGAAGCTGTGCAGTAACGGTTTGCATGACCGTGTCGAGAAAATTTGCATGTAGATAAAAATAAATAAGAAAAAATGTTTGTGTTTGGTCCTAATTTGCTGCCAAGTTTGTTTTACAGAGCTGAATGACACTGAATCGATTATAGACTGAAAAATTGTTTAGTCTATATTTTACTATATTACACAAAATCTCTCAGACAACAGAATCTGTCTGTTTGTTTATTTCTTTGTCTGCAATCTCCTCCTAAACCAGGGGTGGGCAATTCCAGGCCCCGAGGGCCAGTGTCCAGCAGGTTTTAGATCTCTTACCAGGCCTCTGGAGAACTGCGGGAGCTAATTTAGCCATTTAAATCAGCTGTGTTGGTTCAAGGACACATCTAAAACCTGCAGGGACACCGGCCCTCGAGGCCTGGAGTTGCCCACCCCTGTCCTAAACAGTCGGGAGTTGAGGAACCAAACTACGTCTCAAAGGCTCTTGTATCTGTATTACAGTATCAGATATAGATATCAGATATTATGAAGTCACCTTGTTGCCTATTATGATCAATCAGTGGTTGCAGTGGAGTTTTTAAGTGAATATTTATGTTGCTTCACTCTCAGAGTGGAAACAGTTTGTCACCTTCAAGTTAAACATTTATAGAGAAAAAAAAGAAGTTTAGACATTTCAGGAAAATGTAAAAAAAAATGTTGGACTTTAGCCTGGTTTTTACATCCTGTGTCACATTTATTAGAATGTGACACATTAGAATTTATTAGAATATCTTATCAAGAATAATTTCTCATTTATATGCACAAAAATTTAATTATACAAGCAGAGTGAGCAACTAACAATGCGCTAAAATGGTCACTTCTTAACATCTAAATAACATCTACCACCCACATTTTTTTTACCAACAATGTGAACACAAAAGGAATATTATAGCATGGCCATGCTATGATATCATACAGAGTAGCTTTTAATATTTAATTTTAAAGTTTAAGGTACTCGTTGTCTCTGACTGGGTTCGTCTACGGTTTGTGGAACCAGCTAACTCAAAGCTCAACCCCAACTATGTGGAAGATGCTTCTTATTACAACCCTCTGGTAATCTCAAGATAGCAAATATTAAGAAGAAATAATAAGAAATGCTTAAACATCCCTTTTAATGGTTGGATACTGTCTGGTGATTTGAATCTGACTCTTAGAGGAAAAACGAGCATGGACATCATCTGAAGGAAAATGAGAACTAGAGAGACTTTGTGTTGTGCACAGCTCCAGGGTCCATGCATATTTTAGTGTTATTTGGATATACTTCGTGTTCCTGTGTGGATTAGTTCAAGCAGCAACACTCGGGCTTCACTTTCTTTTTTTTTCATATTTTATTTATTTATTTATTTTGATCTTTGTTCTCTAAAGATACAGAAGGCATCACAGAAAAAGATACTGGGTACTTACGAAAAAACACAAGCGAAATCAGCACGTGCAGGAGCATGAGGCAGCGGCGGCGATGCAGTTTCAGTCAGTTCCTGGGAGGAGAACAAAGACTTAAGAATAGAAGAAAGGCACTGGAGTGGATTCACAACATAAAGTCTTCACAACCAATCAGCATCATGAGCGCAAGCGATTTCATCTACAGATCAACGTGACTGCTGTAATCAACAATACTCTATCATGCTCTTCAATACAGAAACATCACACTTTTTAGAATTTTTTTGGACGCAATGATGCACTGCTGTGCTCATTTTCAAGCACCGATGCACATCAGCTGTCAACAAAAGGAGCAGCATATGTTTCTGTACCTTATTTTTAATTTACTTGGATTATGTTAACAGAACTCCGAGGTCGGAAAACCGAATGCCACACGAATACCAGTTTTGGCATTGATGTGGCACTTCTCATCTCAAAGCACCACTTAAAGCACTCTCCACTACTAGACACATTCACCTTTTTCATGCACATATTCATACAGC
The DNA here is from genome assembly GCF_018398535.1 of Haplochromis burtoni. Taxonomy (NCBI): domain Eukaryota; kingdom Metazoa; phylum Chordata; class Actinopteri; order Cichliformes; family Cichlidae; genus Haplochromis; species Haplochromis burtoni. The sequence continues at coordinate 656,550 of NW_024582611.1, read as the reverse complement.
ACTTTATCCTTTGCACTTAAGTGTGTTATCGACCTTGCATTCATGTCCAGTTTTAAAAAATGCACACCTGAGTTACTCAGAGGAAAGCCATGCATAGCTGCAATATGACTGCAGGAAGATGAACGCTTTATTCAAATGAAATTCACTTATTTTAAATGTAAAATTTTACGACTTTGACCTTGACACATTTTGCGTGACCCGTTACGCTCATTAGGTGATTGTTCTGTGTAAGTTTGATTAAATTCTGACCAATAGTGAATGCAGAGTAGTGAAGTGAAGGACGAATGAAGTGACGCTTCACTATGGCATAAGCTCATTGATCTTTTGATGAATTCACAACAGGTAACAGATATGTCTGCATTTTCTATTTCCCAGAGGTAATGTATGTTGTTGTATTGTTTTTCTGCTCTTAGTACTATGGACGCAGGCTTTTACCACTATAGAGTCATTTTTTATACACTGTTATGGAGCAAACCAAAAGCAAAGTCTGTCTAAAGCAGGGTTGGGCTGATTTAGATACAGTAAGTGAACTGCCACAGACTGAGCAAAGTGCTGAAATGTGTGGAAATCCATAAAACTTTGGCAGACAAGCTGGCGATGTAGAAAATGCCTAACTATTGTTGTGCTCGCCCCTAATCTGTTACTAAGTCCTATTTACAAAACTTGAACTTGTGCCTATTTAAGACAGAGAATATCTGAAGAGTCAATAAAATTAATTTGACTTTGACCTTGTAACAGGTCATTTCCAAAGCTCCTCAGAATGCAGCTCTCCTCTCTCAAGAAACTCTGAGATTACTGGACAAGTTTCTTATTTTTTGATTCCTTGATAAGTGTTTAATAACTCAACTTACAGAAAAGGCTACTGTAGGAACCTCTGGTCAAGATATGTCTGCATTTCTAGTTCCCAGAGTTGCTGAAATAATCCTGCCCGACAATAAAACATATATGTTTTGTATAAAACAAATACAAAACAAATTTCCCACGTGTGGGACTAATAAAGGTTATCTTATCTTATCTTATATAAAAAAATATACTTTTACATTTACACAGTTTTGCTAATTTTATGATACATGAAACAGTTTGTTTACAGTCATGTGAAAAAATTCTAAGAGTTACTCAGGTGCTGCTAATCAAACGGACTAGATTAACTGATCATCAGCAAGTGTGACCATTTCTGTAAAAGCAGAGGTTTTAACAGTTTGCTGTCAAATACCTTTAAAGAAGTGCAGCTCTAGAAAGACTGATGCATTAACACAGTGCTTCAATCTTCTCACAAATGCACATCCCAGCAAATTCAACCCAAGGTCAGACCTAGCAATGCACCAAGAAACAATACAGGCCTCAGTTAGCATGTTAGCTGTTAAAGGTCGTGACACTGCAATTAGAAAAAGACTGAACCACTATGGCTTGTTTTCAAGGGTTGTCAGGAGCCTTCAAAACAGATGTAGCAGCACGACTTAAGTCTGCAAAGTTGCATCTGAAAACAAACTACTAGACTTATAGAAAAATGTCTTTAGGACAGAGAAAATTAAAGCTAAGCTTTTTGAACAAACTGCCATATATGGCAAAAGCCAAGTACAGGATATCAGCAAAAACACGTCATACCAACTGTCAAGCATGGCGGTGGAAGGGTGATGATCTGGGCTTGCTTTCTAGCCACACAACCTTTGAAATTTTTAGTCGTCCATAAACTCCTCTGTACACTAAAGAAATTTGAGTCCATCTTTAAGACCAAAGATGGGAGAGACTGATTAGGTCATACAGAAAATGACTGTGTTGCTGCAAAAGGTGGTTCTATAAGCTGTTCCATTTCACAGATCCTATGAAAGCTTTTGTTTTCACATGAAAACCAGTGTTGTATTTTATGCCATTCTGCACTGTACTGGACGCAACTGTGTTAAATAATATTACCGAGACATTTAAAAGGATCCCTGTTCAGTGCATTTAATATCAGGTTCTATGAACAGAACAATCGTCTGACTAGAAAAATAAAGCAAAAGATAACCTGGTGTTTAATCTGGGAAATCACAGCAACATCAGCTCATGACCTGAGCCGAGCCACAAACTAAGAAAGAGCCCTGAGTGAATTTTCATTATTATTTCATATTTAATTAATGACTTTATGTATGTATTTATTTATTCACTTAATCTTAGTGTATGGTATTTTTGAATAATACCAGCACATTAAGTAATATCATTACAGATCATATGAAACTAAGCCGACCTGCGATTTAAACTGAAGCCTATATTTTTATAGATTCTCCTGTTCTGGTGTGTTATATTTGTGTGTGTGTGTTGAAGGATTTTTTTAATTAAGAAACAGTGTGAGAAGGGATAATTTGTTCGAAGCGTCTGACTCACAAGGGAGCAGGCCTGTGTTTTTATTGTTATTTTGCTGTGTGAGTCTGCAGCCTGGTCGACTGTAGCTGCCGTGTGATTTGCAACCAAGCGTTGTTATTCTGGGTATCTGAGGGAGGAAAAAAAGGCGTTAACGGCAGAACAGAAATCACCGGGGATCGTGATTCTTCTTTTATAGTTAATTTGCTTTGTGATTTGGTTGAAGAAGTCCTGTGTGGTCTTTGTCAGCAGCTGTGTGGGAGTTAACAGACGGTTTCAGAAAGCACAGAGGATTATCTGCCTTTTGTTTTATTGCTATTTTGCATGATAAATTTGCATTGTTTATCAAGGTTTTAACATAAATTCTGTGCAGTACGCAGCCGAAACAAAGCTTTTCATACTAGCTGGATTACAGATACTGCAAGGGACACTAAACAGGCAACTCAAGTGTTGGTGAGTTTCTTCCACTTATTAATCACTCGGGTAGTAAAGGAAGGACGAGTAATACGTGTTTGTGCCACTTTAATATATGCATGTCACAGTTTGGCTTCATGCATCAGCCTTTGTCCTCAACAGTGTCCCGCTTCATGGAATAATCGATGTATATCACTGGGAACAGCAAACGCTAGATGATCAACCCAAAGGTTGAGGGAGAGCTAACAGGGCATTTCTCAAAAGAGCCAGCCCACCACGTTTCAAGTTTGTTTTCTAAACTAATAAATATGTTTTGTGTTTTAAAATATTGTTAAATCTTCCAAAAGCAATCAGCAGACTCTGAAGAAAGAGGTGCATCTCTGTATTATATTGAACAGATAATAAAAATGTGTGTATATTTTTTAACATTATAATCTGGTTTCTTCTTATAATCATTGCCTTGTAATATTTCATAGTAAACCATGGCTAACAATCCTAGAGTACCAAGGTTTACTGCTGCAGAAGCATGCGTAAAGTGATGATGAAAACAGCTCTGTTGATGAAGACACATTGATTACATTTTTCAACGTCTGCAACAGATAAAAGAAACTTTATAGGAATGAAAAACACAAAAGCAACAATTAAAACAGGCATAAATGGACCAAATCAGTCATTTTAGCCACTTAAATAGTTTCTATATTCTTGTTTCTAATGTTAGTCTGAGAGACCGTGAAGGCTCTTGAGCAAATGGTGACGGTTAAAAAGACAAAAGTTTAAAAAAACAAATACTTTTGAAAACATCTCAACATGTCCAACATGGAGTTTCAACTTGGGAAAAATGTGTATTCCCCGACTCGTTGGTCAGTCGCTGCTGGTTATCTCCAGCTGTAGTAGTACCACAAACCTCCCGTTGGTATCTTTAGCCACTGGCAGATTGTCATGCTCATATGTAGTTTTTTCCACAACAGAGAGAGTTCGCCTTCATTTTGCTTTACCACTCCAACCAACACATTTCAGAAGCTTAACTTTGATGGTGAATGATGTCCGTGTCGAGTTTCCGTCGCACTTTTCACAGTCCCACTAATGCTTGTTGAGTAGTTTGCAAACAAGCCAGCTTCTTCCATGCAAACCATGTGGGACAAAGGTAACCTGCTAGCAACCAAAGCAATCATTCTTGTTTTTAGTGCAGTACCGTAATCTTGGAACCAGTTTCACTCTAGTGACTGGCAGTAACCCCCAGGTCTCTAGCCTTTACTGACTGAGGCCTAATTAAAAAGAGAACCTTTAATAAGGCCACTAATACTTTTTCAGACTTTAACCCAAAGTATGAAATTCTTTTTTATTTCTATTTCCCTTTTTTTTTTACAATTGAATAACATTTTTTGAATTATAACCTTTTTGGCCCTGATTCCAAAGTGAGCTGGAGCTGCAACAATAAACTTGGCAGTATCGAAATCTGCTGTAGAAGAAAAAGTAAAGGCATTTCTAAAAAAAGGTGCAGGGCACCCTCGAGTCTTTTGTTTTTCTCTCTAAAGAAGTAAGAAAAATCTTCTCTTGTCAATTTTTAGAGAAACCTGCAAGGAACTGATTGATCTCCATAATAACACAACAGCAGCGGACCTCCTTTATCTGGGAAACCAAACACTACAGAAAAGCTCCGTGTCGGACCTGACAAAGTGCTGCTGTTTTCTCGGGCACTTCCAGACACAGCGTGGTGAAGAAGTTCTTTTGAGCGTTAAATCACTCAAGAATATCGCGCAGTGAGATATCTGTCAAGCCCGTAATCTTTATTGAGTCATAATGGCGAGAAAAATCCTTCACTGCTGATTGCTGCTGCTCTCTCAGCAGAATTATTTCCCAGAGCTGCTGTAATTGGGACTATAATAAGTGGTGAAGATAAGAGAGGAGCTCTTAAAGGCACCGTTGACATGGGTTTCATTACATCTAACTATGGTGATGATAGTAGTTAAGATCACTCACAAGCCATGAACTTAAAAACATGTTCTTGGGTTTATGAAACACCACTGGAGCCTGGAATCGAAGAAGAAATATGAAATGACTCGTAACGTTTCACAAAAAACTAAGGAGTTGTTTTTTTGAGTTTGAACTAATTTAGTATTGATTAATATAGTGGGAAACAATGGTGATGTTGACGTTTAACCAGACCTGAAAATAAACTTTTTCAGGTCCCTGCAGAACTGGCAAAAGTGCAGAATTGTTACCTAAGTAGAATTATGATACATGTGTTAAAAATACTCCTATAAAAGCTGAAGTACTCATTAAACTTCTTTATTCAAGTAAAAGTGAAAATGTACAAGCTCTGAAATATACCCAAAATAGTAAAAAGCAGCTCTTTGAAGGACATTTCTACCAGCTTTTTTTCGTGCCAAGCTAACTGAAGCTCTTGTTCTTTTAATTATATAATGATAAAATGTAGCAGTCCATGGGTATACAAACGTTTTTGGTTTTTCTTTGCCTCTACACCTAAACAGAAAAAACAAGAACAGTCAAGGGTTAAAGTGGGATTTGGCACATGGGGGAACGCTAATATTGGTGAAAATGGCTGAGTGTACGGAAAAGCACCACAAATCACAATAATTCCTGTTGTGAGGTCCAGTAGATTTCTTCTTGTACAGGTGATCAGCTGATCTTACACAACTTAATCCATTAGCTATCTTGGCTGATTTTCATCCCCTACACTGACAGACAGTTTGCTGCCTTTATATCAGCTTCAGTTCAAATTCATCTGTGCTGTACTTGATGTAACCTAATCTGACCATGAACACCACAGCCACTGTGCACCAGTCCAACACTTTATTGTAAATTTGCAAACAGTGCTGCAAACTAACCCGTTTATCCCGAGTTTTTTCATGAATTGCTTTAATAACATAAAGTTAATACCTCAGTTTGTTTGCACTGATCAGTGCAGTCGTCTGTCCTGTCTTTTTTACATCTTTCTCCATCTCTGACTGGAGTTCTCTCAGTCTCAAATACAGCAGCTATACTTTTAGCTTTTAGCACTGCACAGAAAGAGGTTGTGTGTTTGCTGGTATTTGTTGAGCTGATAGAAACGTATTTATAATTGCCTGCCATTTTAAAACATGTTACTCCATTTATGCTCCCTCTTTTTCTGTAATTAGCAGACCTAAAAAAAACAGTTTCTGATTTTTCCCAATTTAAGACTTGAGTACAGAGCTTTAAATGACGCATAGATTACATGTTACTGTTTCTTTCATCTGTTTGTATACAATAAGCCTTGGTGATGGATACACCAATAGGATTGTTTTTTCTGTGTTATTGTTCCTGCATTTAGACTCAAATTGGTTTGATGTTTGAATGTGCACAGTGATGTGAAATATAAACTTTCCTCAGATCCTTTAAACCCAAAGTAGGCTAAGAAGAAGACCTAAGAATATTGGTATTGTTCTAATGCATGCTGAGTGGTCATGAGGGCGCCCCCTCATGCTGGCACAGGTTTCTAAATGATAATTAAACATCAGAAGTGAAGTTAAAGCCCATCAGAAGCTTCAGTGTGTGTATAAGAAGCAGCTGGTTGATGTGGATGAAGGTGATGCTATTGGGAGAAAGCTGCTACAAGTTCTCTGCTGCCGTTCCCTTCATTCCTGAAATCTGAATAGCTGATACTGTAAAATGACACTATGATGTCTTTAATACCTACAGGAAATTATTTTACTACAATCAAAACACTTAAAAACATCTGAAAAGAAATCCCTCTGATATATCAAACCCTCATCTTAAACAGATGAAATTCACGTTTTTGTTCGACAGCTCCATAATGTCAACCAGTGCTCCCAGTGACCCAGAGAGCAGGAGGACTCAAATACATTAAAATCTACAGACAATCTATAAACGTTAAAATATCTAATGTGTTCCTTTTAACCTTTTCACACACAAAAAGCTTGAAAAGTTTTTTTTTGAAAGGGAGTGTTTCTCACAATTATGTCCACATTTAACATTGATTAATATTAATATAGAACAAATCCGGTGTGCTGTGAATTTGAATCCAGCCTTCAAAGGGTTGATGATGTTGGTTACACTGACAGTTGTCACACGCATTATTGTTACACAATTAATATCAATAAAGATTCTGAATATGTCATGTGTGATTTCCAAATATTTCTGAGCAGTTACTTTTGTCCTGATGCTGAGAGCGTGAAATAAACTCTCCTGCATCTCTCTCCGTCTCATTCCACCTCCTTGTGTTTGCAGAAATGTTCTCACTGCTCCACAATTAGCAATTAGTGGGTGGATAGGCTACACGGATTGAGTGCAACATTAAATTGTCCCCTGCCCTGCTGGCCCCAGAAGCCGCAGGGTCTAAGCACTTTCCTGGCAGAAACACTTTTTTTGTTGTTGTTATAATCACACTGAATGTATCCATTGTTACCTTCTTGCACTACTGTATTATTTTTCTGAGTCACTCTGTACAAAAGTGGAAGCTAATTATAATGTGCAGCTTCTGTACGTGTGTGCGTTAGCTGGAAACATTCATCCAAGCCTCTGCTCTCAAAAACTGCTCAACGAGTGTGAAATGTTTGCATTTCACAAGGGTGAGGACTCCACCAGCCAGGAAAGAGAGATGAAGATGAATCGAACCAGACCGAGTGAGAAAAAATGATTTTTTTAAAGTCTGGATACAGTTGAGAGATGATTAGCTGACACTCAGTATTAGGAAGCTGGTAACTGCAGACTGAGGGTGGAATAATGAATAGTGTGACATTTGGAGAAAATGTCTCCTCTTCTAAAATGTCCTTCCGATTCTTGCCTCCATTATGCAGCATTATCCAACACTGAAATAATCATCTGTCAGTTGGATTCACTCCAGTAATAATAAAATGACTTTAATAATCCTTTTCCTTATATTTCTGCCCATCTCTCTCTCCCATTAATTTCAGCAGAAGCGGAAGCTCAATCATGGGCATATATTTCATTAAATATATTGAAACTAAGCTGAGTGGCATAATCTGATCTTTAATGAATCCTCTTTTCTGCAGGTGGACCCCATGTTCACAGTCCCAGCTCCCCCAGCTCCAGGCCACCCCGGGGCCCCTGGATGCTCGCTGCCCTCGGCCCCCTCGTTCTCCCCCCCGGCCCTGCCCACCTCAAACCCTAAGCAGCTGGCGGTGAGGACGAGGTCCATCGGCACCAACACCCAGGATGGAGCTGCGTCAGGGGCGCTGGAGGGTGATTCGGCCTGCTTGGGGCCCTGCCAACCTGGGACTAGTGTCAACCTGGAGGGTATCGTTTGGCATGAGACAGAAGAAGGTGAGCATTCTTCCTGAAACCTCACACTGGTCAACACACAATTTTAGCACATCAAGCATTAAAACCCAGGTTACATTCAAGAATCTGCAGACTTATGGGGCTATTAAATACTCCTTTCTCCTCTTGCAAGGTCTTTTGTAGCAGTGGCTGCCTTGAAGGTAGAAAAACCATAAAAAAGAAAACATAATGGATACAGTGTTTGGCATTCAGTGTGTGTCGGAGCAGTAGTATTGTTCCAACCTTTATACCTTCCTCGCAGTGTTTTGATTTGACACAAGAAACAGTCTGAGGTAGAATAAAGTCATTTGTTGTGAATGGGTTTAAATAAGTAGAAATATGAAGAAAACCTGAAACTCGTTTACAGCGAGTCAGAGCGTTTCCAGGAATGCACTGAATGACGTTGAGAATGTGAAAAGGCTAAAGTGTCAAGCACGGGCAAATGAAATACCTTTGCCATGCTTCAGTAGAATTTGCGATGCCTGAAACGCCCTGGCAGCTTTTCTGATCCTTAGCGAGACATGAGTTTACTTTGACAAGTGGAAAAGTCTAAACTCTCTTTCAGGGATGCTTTTCTTTTATTATTGTTTCCATTTGTTGCAGCTATCCTGCTTATTTAGGATTCAGTTTAAAGCATTCTTCTGACGCAGGGTGGCCTCTTTACAAAAAAGGGGTTTATGCTTACAGCAAATTGTTGTTTTAGTCCGTCTCATTAAAACTAAAGACGGCGTTTTCAGTGAGATATAGTCAATCACACTGTAACTGGAGACTCTTCATTTAAGGACCGTTTATACATTTCTGACAGCTCTAGGGAAACAGACTGTTTTTACTTAGAGCTGAGGAAAAAATTCTACTTTTATTTATTGCTTTGGCTCGTTGGGATATTTGGTATTTCCATAATGAGTTCTTATCAGGAAAACACAGCACATCATAATGCAACTTTCAAGAGCGTTAATTATTTTATGGAGCTGGTCCAGTTATTATCAAGTGACCTTAATGTAAAAGTGTGATGTAAACGACGACCTTATTGGGTGGGTGAATGGATTTTTGCAACGTGGGGAAATCTGATTTGAAGAGAAGCTGATGTGACTGTGAGACAGCTAATGCCTTTGGCACCAGGCGCTGATTTAATGTGACTGAAGGATGTGCGCTGTAGGGTTTGTGTGTTTAACTATCTGAGAAGATGTATTGGCTTATCGGTCATAGGTCATCATCCAATAAGCATGTCTCTGGCTAATCCTTTCTGAAAATTAGGATGATCAAAATTTAGAAAACTGACTTAATTTGTAGTCACCAGGATCCAAAATGAGTCAGTAAGACTATAAACTCAGCAGGAAATGTTTACTGAGGTACAATTTTTCTACAGACTTTGATAGACAGCTTCACACTTTAGTCTCTTAAGCGATGTACGACTTCATCGCTCTATGACTCCAGCTCGATGAGTCCTTTTTTAGTTTGTTCAACATCCTCTTCTCCTGTGCTTTCAGCATTTTTGCATCTCGGCTGTTGCATAAAATAATGCACCGTTTTCTTATTTGAGCAAAGATGGGAAACCACCAAGGTTTAAGCATTAAACAGCGAGGCAATTTGTTGGTCTGTGTGGATGCATCTGGTAAAGCCGTGGAGATAATGCAGCAGAGTGATGACACTGTGCCAAAGAAAGGGATGGGGTCTAGAGAACGTGACATATCATGAAATGTCCTTCAAGTAAAACAGTTTTGACACCCAGCAAAGAGGTTCTGGCCCTAAAAAAATGTTTTTCAGTAAAAAAAAGACTTAGAAATTTTGAGAGGAAAGCAAAGTTCAGTGAGGTTTTCTTTGGTGTGTTTGTTTGTTTTTTGAACCAGCCGTCCACCGACAGCTTCTTGATGTTGTATGCACATCTGCACAGCTTGGCTTCTGTACTATGGGTGATGAGCCGAGCAGATAGGAGTAGTAGCAGGATTGCCTTCCACTGAAGCACAGACAGAACTGACAGCCCCAAGTCGCAGATGAATTTTGGATGATTGATCTACATTAAAAAAACTTTTACAGTCCTTGATTTCTCTAATATCTTGTAAAGATTTGGAGGTTGTTTCCCTTTTGTCACATGAAAAATTGAAAATTCCATTTACTTTGTTAAGCATCTTTCTGTTTTTGGGGGTGAAGCTTAAAACAAAATCAAAACCACTGCCAAGCCTACCAACCATAATATATCACCAATATTCTTCAGTGAGCTCTACAGTCTGCGCCCTGAGACCAGCGGTAGTAAATTTACATTTTTTGGCCTTTTATTTTCTTCTGTCTTGTACTTTCACATTTTACTGGATAATATATTTTAGATTACCTGGTTTATAGGCTCAGGGCTCCACCGCAATATGCTGCATTCATTTTAGATTCTATTTTAGTGACTAAGATCTTATTCACAAGGCTCAAGCCTTTCATCGCCAACCCAGAAGAAACATTTCTTCATTTTCCAGCAAAAGACATAAGAAACAGGCAGAAAATGTCTGTAAATTTGCACCAGGAGAACTTCAGTGCTACCAATATGAGTTGCCGTTACAACCCAAATTCCAAAAAGATGGGATGTTGTATGAAGGTAAATATATTGTAATGAGGACTTTCACTGCATTATTATTATTTACATTTTATTCAGGGTCTCAACATTTTCAGAACCGGAGCTGTAAATCACCAAATATCAGTATCGATCAACTGCAGCCATCTTTCTCTAACCTTAACGATGTGCACTTCCTCAATTTGGTCCTGTCACTGGAGATCAGATTTTATTTTAGCTTCTCCTTTTTACTTTCAGCCATCTTTGCAACCCACAGCCAGAACATCATCTGCCAACTTTTTCCTCTTTGGAGTGAAAATATGCATATAAAAAAAGTTGAATATTTCAGCTGTTTGTGCCCTGAAAAGATACGCTTGGCCCAATTAAAGCGGGCATTGCTACAATCTGTGTGGGTTTGAAAAACATATGTTACAAGAAAAAGTAGATGATAGTACTAATTTTTATTATTCCAGACCTTTCAGTCCCACAAACAAAAATAACCACGATTCTTTTCAAACAAGGCTGGACGTTCTCGTGAGAGCAGTTTTGGCGTTGCACCGCGCGCTCATGAGTCCAAATAACGCAGAACTAGAAACACATCCAACACTACAAAATGATACCATGGGAGTGCTGGGCTGTAGATCAGACGGCCCGATGATTCACCCGCCGATTTCTACGCCACCGCACTTTGATAGGCCGTTAACGAGGACAGCATTCAGCACTGCAGCCTCTCAGCGGAGGTGTAATAACTTACTGCAGGCTTTTAATGAATAAATCCAATCTCTCACTGCCCATCTCGCTCTGCCAGCCGCTGGTCCTCTGAAGCTGAGTGTTGAGTTTGGCGTAGAAGTGCCCCAGTATTAATTAACTGGTGCTTTTCGCTCTGCCCAGGAAAAAATAAAGAAGAAAATATAAACACAGTGCAGGGCAATATAACCCTGGCCAAGACTGCTGCTAAACAGGATAGAGATGGAGACGAGAAAGAAAGTGAAAAATGCATCTCCCACTTCAGACTGTTTGTATAACAGGGCCCAAAGAGGCAAAGTCAGAGAAAACAAACTGTGGATAAAACTTTTGAATACACTTAGATGTATCCTCGTGGACCTTGACGACCTCAAATAGTTAAAAAGAAGGAACAAACTGCAGGTAAAAAATTAAAATGAAGCTTGAATGTCTTAGAAAAATGAGAAATCAGCGTTCAATCCTCCTCCAAGGCTGAGATAGGGGTGGGGGTGTGACACAGACTGTATATAAAAACTGAATGTTAAAATTTAAGCCAATGTGGAAGTGCCGTAAACCTGATTGTTTCTAATTGCCAATAGGGAGCAATTATGTTGTAAACATCTGTAGAAAACCAAATCTAGTTTGAACAAACGCTTTTCTGATGAGTTCATGTCTCTGTTGTTAAGTCTTATTAAAACCAACATGATGTTCATTTTGTAAATTATTGTCCTCATTAGCATAAAGAAAGGAGAATCAGGATATAATTGTGCCCAAACTAAAACCCTCAACTTCAGGTTTCAAAGCTAACTAATGAGTGACAACATGTAGCTATGGGGTGTGTTAGAGTATTGAAAGAAATATCTAAGGTTTTCTTTTTTAATTACATTTTTCCCAAGAAATGTAGGCCTGAATCAGTAGATATTATAAACTTTACCTTATTTGCATAAATGTTACCTTACTGAAGGAGAAAGCAACAGTCAGCTTCTGTGTGAGCAGGAAATGAGTTTTCAGTATTAAAGGATATACAAAAATCAAGAAGCTAATTCAAACACGCAACACTACAGATGAAAACACTGTGATACAGACTCAACAATATTTAGTGTAGTACTGATCAGCTGATCTCAGTATGAGTCCACACCCATCATGGTTCAGCTGATACACTTCTATAGTTCAAGCAGGGACTGCTATGTAAACTGTGTATTTGCAAGCTGCTTTGCAACCCACTTTCACTCCAGCCTGTCTGATCTTCTTTTGACTATAAAGGTTCTACCTTGGTATTAAATGCTGTGATGTTACATGAATCTAGAGATTAACTCTGCAGACGTATCCTGAATAGTTTTTTTTCTCTGGTCAGCTGGTAATATCTCAAAATATCTTTCTGTAAACTGTTAAATTCTAAATTCCAAATATTTCTTCTCTCCAAAAGTGAATATTTGTGTATTTAATTATTTGTTTATCTTGACTCTTTAAAGGAAATCTGATCAATTTGAACCCTCTCAACAACTCACCAGCCCAGTGCAGTCTCTCCAGAACAACTTGGGAGTCAGCCTCAAGCCTCAGCCTCCAATTCTAATTTTTCTCATTTGTAATTAGCTCTCTATCTTCAGCACAGTAGTGCGGTGGTTAGCACTGTTGCCTCACAACAAGAAGGTCGTGGGTTCAAATTCACCATCTGGCTGGTGTCATTCTTTGTGGAGATTCTCTCATTGATGTCAGTGTCTCAGGGATTAGCAAGCCTTTTCCAATTTAATTTTTTAAAAGAGTCTGAATTTTACATTTGCTTTGTGCTCGTAAAATTCATGGTTTAATAAGGCAAAAATACTGTTACCGAGTTCACCACCAAAAGCTTCTGACTTCCCACCAATCTCACACCGATTCTTCCCTGAGATACCCTGCTGAGTAGAAAACAAAGAAACAAACAGGAGTGACAACATCCTCCAGCCCGCCACCCTCCCCCACCCCCACCCCTCAGTGGAGGCACTAAATGAAAACATCAAAGCATTGTGTTTCCAGGTTTGTGCAAGTAAATAAATAGAAACAGCATCAGGGAGATGATGCGTTACGTTATTATATTAGGATAAAGTGAGTCACACACTCTAATGAGCAAATAAATAATGATATAGAGACATAAATTGCAGTATATCACCAGATAATAAATAATACACAGACAGGGAAAAGGATGGAGGGTGGCTGCAAGAGGAAAGAAAAAGAGCAAGAAAATAGATTCGGTGCTCAGTCTGTCTCAACAGGCTGACAGATGGATGGATGGAGCGAGAAGTGGGGAAATGGAAAGAGCTGTAGCAGAGGTTTAGTCTGTATTTTTAAACTACCGCAGGGATAAGAGGAGATGGAGAGGAATGTAAAGACGGAGGCAGGAGGAGACCGACAGAGGCACGAAGAAGAAGCATTTCATCAGTGATGCAGACTGAAAGCGATGGACAATGTCAGAGTCAAAGAGAGAGACACAGAAAGACAAAGAGAGATAGTGTTTTTCTTCCTGCCGCTCAGGGACTATTGTTCGGGAGGTGGAGTGATAACTGGAGCCCCCTCCTTGTGACGGCGGAGGGATACGGGAGGGAGAGATGCAGGTTGCATGTTAATTAAGCTGAATACTAATTGGGGAGACAGAAAGGAGGAGAAGAAGAGACCACCATTTCAGCTTCAACCCTCCTCCCCGTCTTCTTCCCTGTGGGGGACCAGACTCTGATGAGCGCTAATCAAACAGTGATTGGCTCGATTCTTAACTAAGCTGCACAAACTCCATGACTTCGGATCTCTCAGTCTGTCTGTCTGGATTCTAGACATTAAGTCAATTACAAGTACTGTAAATAATTATGCTCAGCAAGTGATTTGCATTTCAATGAACACACAAAATAATCACATGTAATAACAACTAAGTAGCTCCTTCATCTTATTGGCCATAAAATCTAACTATTAAAATTTCTTTTAACACAAACACTGTTCCGATCTGGGATGCTCATACTGAGCGTGGTTAAAGTTTCAAATGATAACCTTATCATTTGATATCAGTGCATGTTCAGCTAATTCCTGTGAGCCAAAAGCATCACACTGCTCTTTTAATCTACTCTTTCTTGTGTTGGATGTCATTAAGGGTGGATATCCATCCATCCATCCATCCATCCATCCATCCATTTATCCATTTATCCAAAGTCTGGTCACAGTCGCAGCAAGCTAAGTAGGGTGTTCCAAACATCTTTTTCCCCAGAAACACTTTCCAGTTCCTCCTGGCAGATCCCAAGTCATTCCCATGCCAAATGAGATGTGAAATCTCTCCAGTAAGTTCTGGTTCTGCACCAGGGACTCATCCCATAAGTTATGCCCGGAAAACTTCCAAAGGGAGGTGGCCATGAGGCATTATCCCTTCAGATAGCCAAGCTCCTCATCCCAAGTCTTATAGCCCTTTTCCACTAGTACCTACTTGGCTCGACTCAACTTGGTTTTGGTCGTTTCCATTATGATCGAGTACCCCCTAATGTGCTGTCATTGTAGCAACACGATCATGAAAGTCCTGTGATCGTTCGGATGGGAACTGAACACCTCAACAATGGGGCGATATACCCGCTGCTCAGTGTATGGCTTTTTGTCAGACTTGAGGACTACGGTGTTGTTTTTGTGTAGTCATTTCCCTTGTTGCCAGGTTCGAAAATGGCGGTTTCGATTTTCATGAAAGAGGCACTCATGACTCATCAAGTGGCACCACTGACTAACCTGCTGACATCACATTTTGGATCAGATCGCTTGGAACCCCGGCAGAGTTGGTATTAGAAAGTATCTGATACCAGGTACGGCCACCTAATTGAAAACCCTAAAAATTGAGTGCAGCCATGTTGAGGCGACCCGAGTAGTTACTAGTGGAAAAGGGCTATAAGAAAACCCCCTAATAAGATTTAAATTCCAGTTTAAGGTCATGTTTTCATACACCCTAGATCGTTTTCAGTTCAGCTGCTAATTTTGGATAGCTTAACTGAAAACGACCACATGCAAATAGCACTCTGTGATTTCACCACAGACCTCAAACTTGTACAGACGAGAAACATCAACTTCCGTTTCAAACTGATCCGAATATCATGTGGAAGATCGTCAAGTGATGAGCTTAGTCTTCAGCTACAGCCGAGCAGTTTGTAGTGGGAGAATCCACAGTTTCCAAGCCTGGAGGCAATGTGTCAGGTGATAAGTGAGACCAGGATAATACTCATCATTTTTTCAGCATTCAAGGGATCCTACACAGTTAATTCGCCCCTCAGGATGAGGCTGTCAAAGCAAAGTTTTACTGTAACATCCCGAGGTGTCTATAGGGGGACATTCAGAGGAAATGATCTGAACTGTGGCAGCGCAATCTTTGCTTGACAGGTTTTCTCTCCTGCAATGTTCTTCAGATACCAAAAATAAAAATCAAGTAATACGATCATTGTTTGGAAGCACTGGAGGAGACGCAGTGTCCATCACAGGGGCACTGTTTTGATACAAGTTTATTAGCACTGTTATTCTTTAACCTTATCTAAGCTGCTTTTGCTGACTAAGCAATTACACATATAGGACTCTGAACCTTCTTGCCTGCCATCCATTCTAATAACCTCCTGACAAATCCGACTTGATACATAATTCCTCATTCTCTCAAAAATTCCCCTCCAAAATCTCACGAAGCAGTAATTAATCACGTTAATTTACCAGCACTTCAATGAGAAAGTGCACATTTTATTGCTAAATACATGTGATTCTGTGGAGTCAACTTCAGTGACTGTGACTGGCTCAGGTTTAAGGATTGCTGTTGACAGTGCTCACACAGCTGCAGAGGAGAAGTCAGGGGATGCTTGCCGAGAGCTTAGAGCAAATCAGCAGAAAAATATGAAGCAGCAGCGACACAAACACAGGCGAGGCAGAGCTGGGTGATTCTGACAGCCTCGACAGACACTTAAACTGCACTCAGTGCAGTGTGGATGTCACATTTGGATGCAGCAGTGCAGCTCGAGCATCTTTTTTCATTTCGTTTCACAGCAAAAGCAGATGCAGGTTCAGACTGCGAGGGAGAAAATGAACAGAGAGTCAATGCAGAGTACGTGTGAATGAGGGAAAGACATTCATTTTTAATTTCTCCATTAAGATGTTGTTATTTTCTGCAGTGCAGAGGATAAAGAGAGGGCGCACAATGCGGAGAACATTTTCTTTTTCCCTGACTCATAACAAACAAACCCTGAAGTCCCTCAGATAGAGATGCTTGAATTCAGGGGCGTTTAGTTCAAGCACTACTCAGCCATTGCTCACTCTCTTTTAAAAAGTGGTTGCTTGTTTGTGCGAAGCCTCTGTGAAGCAGTAAAATTGAGTCAGGGCGTTTATTTCAATAAGTGTTAGAAACAGACTTTGAGAGATCCTGAATGCCACACAGGTTCTCTAATAGCAGCACAAACGCCCACGTTCATGACAGCGAGACACAAACTGACGACCTATTGAGTGTTTTGGCTTCTTCCCAAGAAGAGACTTGCTGACTAAAAATAGAAACGCTGTCACGTTTCAGCCCGAGCGAGGTTTCAGGGGGCACGAGAGTGAAGAGGAAAACCTCCATTGCTGTACTTTGGACTTTATTTCTACATATTTCATCTACTTCATCCTACATCTTGTACCCTTTTATCCTTGTCCTTGTGCAACTATTATTTAACCATCAGTTTGTTTTACTGTCTGCTTGACTTGTTCTATTACTTTATTGCTGCTCATTTCTTTATTGCAAGCAATGCAGCACTGAAGAAGTAGATTTTTCACATCCACGTGGGCCTGCAATAAGATATCAAGAAATTCATGAAAGATTAAACTAGAAGTGACATTAGCTCTTTTAGATATGGTTTAGATATGTTGATGCAGCAGTATCGTATTGCTTACTCCTCCATTGTTCAAGCGCTCATCATCATCATCATCATCAGGTCTCTTGCAGTGTATGTGTAGACTTGATGTGAGACGTGTTTCCACTGTAGGTGATCCTGATGAGGATTGCAAGATCCACACCAAGGATCTATAAGTCATCAGTGCTAACGTTGGCCCAGCGGGTGCATCGTGGTTGCTTCTGTTCATTGACTTCATGCTAATGACTTCATGCCTTCGTTTGCGCTGAGTACTTGAGAGCTGAATCCATCCAATCAGTCTCTGGAGATTTGTGGAATTTGGCATTTCAAACCGATTCCTCTTCCAATCTGACTCATTGTATCACGGTATGTAGCTGACTGACTGTCTTATAATGTAATGAGTCACTATATTGTGATACAGTCGCATCATCACTGTATCGTGATGAGTATCTGAGATTCTTGCTTCTGCTATTTAAAGTTACCAAACCAGTTCATCACGGCTGTTTCTTGACTCCGAGGACCGCTGCCTGCACATTACAGACATATACTGATTTACAGGAAAGCCAGTTTAAAATGTCTGTTTATGTTTTTAGGTCAAACAAAACCCTTTCTTTGTACACAGTATGCGTCAACCTCCCTGTATTGACCTCATCATCTCAGCTGTCTTATTAGTCAGACCAGCTGTCAGAGACCCTCTGACTTTTTATTTTGAAATTTGGCTTGAACGCCACATTCTTGTCTTTGCGCACGGCTCGCTTTAATCAGTGCTCCTCAGCTGCACACCAGGGGCCAGATGTATAAATGATGCATACACACAAAAATCATGCAAATGCCATTTATATAACGCATAAACCGGTATTTATAAAAGAATGATGAGCAGCGAGGATGCACCCTGCAGGTAAAATAAGACAAAACCTGATAGAAAAATAATGTCTTGTGGTATTGTTTTACAGCTTACACAGATATCTTTAAAAATTTCATCCCAAAAGGTTCATTTATGAGCTTAATTTTTGTATGATGAATATCTCAGTCAAGTTCAGTCAATTTTATTTATGCGGCATTTAAAAAAGAAATGAAACGTGAACTCAAAGTGCCTTTCAGTTGTGTCAGTAAAATCATAGCAAAAGTCTCTGAGCCGTTTTTCCATTTAGAGAGGGCGTCACATCCAGCTTGTAGCTGCTTTATTTACCACAGACTGTATTAAAGAAGATAAAAATAGCCTCTGTGATATTGCACATTTGAAAAGTCCCTTTGGCACTGCTATTTTGGTGTTTTGAAGCCAGATGTGGCAAACTAGAGGTGGATTTGACTGAGAAAACAAGGAACACTTCACGCTAATGCAACAGCTACCTGTCAGTCATGTGGTACAGCACACCCTGCTTTATTCTCCATTTTGACTATAATGGGGTCCCTAATTTATAAATAAACATCGTGCTGTGTTAAATAAAACTTATTTAACTAAAACTAGCGACTGAGGACATAAACTTATTCATTAATCATAGTCTTAGTCATTAATCAGGGAAAGCCAAAGGGTCATTTTCCTATAGCCTTTATGCCACCAGGCTAATATCTGCATCCTCAGGAAACGCCCCCTGTTGGCCACTCAAAAAAGTGCAGGTGTAAGACTAGTGTTTTTACATAATGTTCCTTGTTGACAGCTGTGATTTGAAAACTGTGAAGCTTACACACATCTTGTTGGCATCTTTGAGATGGTGTCAATTAGTTTGTTCAGTAAGTTCAGTAAATTTAAATATAATTAAGCCAGAAGTCAGTTATGTGAAAATACCTCCTGCTGCCCGTAATGGATTGGTCCTGCTGTGCGTTTTGTATTGTGAATGTAAAATTGCCAGTTGTCCAGCCAGTGACAGTTTAGTCAGGTGGGAGCATATCAAACACTGGACCAGTTCTTTACATTTTAGTCATTTTTTTCTTTAATTTGAGTCTCATCTACTGAGCCTATTTCAGAATATGCTTCATAAATGTATTATTGAGCATGATTCTGATGTTACATTTTGATAATTATGATAAAATAACTGTTCTGCTGTTGAAGAGAGTCGTCAGTGTTGCAAATTGGTTAAATTGCATGTCTTCTTGGCCCTTTTTCTCACTAACACGACTAATGAGTGGTGATGTGCCCTCAAACCATGTTGTTTTGGGCTGTTTGTGTACATTTGTGATGAGAATTTAAATGAGGCTTATACATGTTGTCCTGCAGTTCTACAAATATTGACTTTTATGCAGCGGAGCCATGTGTATATGTAGCTTTATAACTCTGATGATTTAAAAATCTGCTTTACTGGTGAGAGCTTTATGCAGCTGCACCCCTGGGCCTTACACAGCTTCCAAAAACCCACACCTGGCCTCTAAATGAACTTTTAGTGACTGAACAGAATCAAGAGAGGATTTTATTTACAGCTATATCCAAACCTTTATAGTCTCAGAAGATACAGAGGCATACCGAGGAATGCACTCAGCAAGCAGTTTCTCACATATTTGCAGTGGTTTGTTTCCAGTCCTCGGGGAGCATCTGTACTTGCATTACCTCCATTTGAGGCTCAAGACTGCAGAGAAAGAATCTCAGCTGGCAGTCGAAAACTAGTTTCAGTGTCATTATGCTGCACGGATAACAGACTGCGTTACATGAATACAAACCTTTCAGTGTTCAATAAGACTTGAAACTCGTCACTGACATAAAAAAATCATCGGGATAGTGTTTACATATCAGAAGCAGTGGGATTATTTTCGTCTATAACTTCAGTTTTTGTTTTTCTGTTTTTTTAACCAGAGGAATTGGCCCCTGCTGACCACTGTTTTTCCATCTTTTAACTCTTATTGCTAAACCAGCTCTTATATACACCTTATTTCAGTGGGCTTGAGTCCAAGTGACTGTGGAGAAACGTTGGTATCGTCATTTGTAACAGCTGATAAATGAAAAATCCATCCATCCATCATCCAGCTCATGGTTGTGTGAGGGTCGTGGAGTCTATCCCAGCTGTCACAGATAGCTATGTTGACTCCCCAAAGGACTTTTCTGAGTCTCTGTGAAATCTGCATGTAACATGCATCACTCCAGTGCTCAGCTTAGCTGCCCAGCTTGTAGAACACACCGTTCACTTCCATGCTGAGTTGAACCCGAGAAGTGGGAGCGAGCTTTGCAGTTTTTCTGGTAGTTGACCTTTTGTCTGCTCATATTTCCTGCATACATTACACATTGCCTGTACAGCAATGTAGCCAATTTGGGCAGGCATGTGGATGTTTGTATTTTGCTGACTGATGTCCATACTCAGTTGCTCGCATACAGCATTCTCCAGTCCGTTTCACCCCTGGGAGTTGGTGCTCACAGACCCAGGTCAGTCCCATTGCTTCACAGAGAGTCCAGAGTTATGTCACAGCTATGTCTGTCAACCTGGCCTACCTTCAGTAGAGCAGTTGCAGAAAGGGAGGACGCTCTCTGCAAAACAAGAAAAGGAAGAACCATTGGAGACTTTCAGCGACACAGTGGTAGCAGGGATGTTTGATCGTTTCCACAAGGCTCTGCTGGCCACTAGAAGGTTCCTCACTTTTATGTGTAAATAAAAATAAAAAGTAAAAAAAGGAGAAGAGAAACACCCTTCAACCATTTTAGATGTGTTAACATTGCATAGTTTGTCCACCAGAGGGCACTCTGTAACGTCCTGCAGGTTTTAGATCTCACCCTGGGTCTACACACCTGAATCAAATGATTAGTTCATTACCAGGCCTCTGGAGAACTTCAAGACATGATGAGGAGGTAATGTAGCCATTCAAATCAGCTGTGATGGATCTAGGACACATGTAAAACATGCAGGACACCGGCCCTCGAGGCCTGGGTTTGGACACCAATGCATTCAAGTTTTAGGGAAATCTGTTTCATGTGTCTGAAAGAAACAAAAAAAAGAATCAGTCTTAAAACCACTGTTATGCTCTGATGTCTTTTTTCCATTGCTCACTGTGAAATCAGCTGCATCTGAGCCAAATCTGAGCGTTTGCTCTCCTAAGAAGTCATTTAGAGACTGTGAGACCATGTCTAGAGAGCTTTCTCTCACAGGACTTCTGCTGATTGGAGTCTGAGTGCTCCTTGATGTATTGATCTTCCGTTGATGTGCTCACTTTTATTGCTTTGAATCCAACTGCACAGTGTGAACACAAGAAGATAGAAAGAAGATAAACGTGTTCATAGTCATCTGAATGTCAAGATGAGAAGACCGGTTTTTATGACTGCCTTGTACTGCATGATCGAGATGATGGAGGCACACTACAGCTTTAGCAAAACAGCGAGCTTTTCATTGCAGCGTTGGATGTTTGTCTGCAACACTAAAAATGCTTGAAAAGTCATTTGGTGTAGTAGTCAGTCGAACAACCTCTGATAAAACCACTGAATTTGTCATTTGAAAGCTGCTTAAATTGGAGGATACAACCTGAGGAAATCTGACTTTTATTACCAACGAGTTAACGTGGTCGATAACACTAATCTGTTTCATTTTACACGTCAGACCTTCTCGTGTTTTTAAACGTTCCTGCGTTCCTAAACATTCCTTTTCCAGTTTGGCATGAAAATGAGACAGGACCTGGCTGAACAAAGTAGAAAATACATTTGATCAAAGCCTTGTTGGAGTATTTAAAGTGGAAATTATGAGGGTTAAGTTCTTGACTAATGAAATCCGTCCAGTTCATTAAGTGGAGATTTTAACTGGAGATTTTAGGGCCTCCGCCTGATCACATCCACCTTCTTGGCTGCGTTTCCTGCCTCTCATTTATCTGTGAGAGTGTTCTGTGAAGGTGGCGGCTATCAGACATAATTGAAGAGCGGGGAGTCGTGTGTTGCAGTCAAGCCTCGTTTTAAAGCTGTAATGCGTCCAAAATTTGATTTGCCTGGCGTTGCCGCTGGCGCATCACAAAACGGAGGTTAATGGTTTTCAAATGTCAGTCTGGGAGCGAGAGAGAAGAGAGAGGCATTTATTTCAGATGGCTAAAGCGTCTTCAGATTAGAGTTTAAACCTTGAAGACTAAATATTTCTTCCATACAAAAACCTGACAAGAATGTAAGACTGTATTTTTCCTCCGAGGATGTTCCTGAGTAATATCAGACCGAGTGATTTCACAGGCTGTAGCAAAACAACGTGAAGCACTTTGAAAACAATTCTTAAAAGCCTGAACTCCGTCCTTCAGGTTGCCACGGCTTTTTATTTCCACACTATTAACTGCTGCTGTTCTCAGATGTCTGCTCATCGCAGCGATTTTTCTCTCCTCTAAAATGCGGTCTGCTCCATTTTATTGTTTCATCATTCATTACACGTTCGTCTTTAGATAAAAGCCAGAACAGAAAAATGAGAATTTCCGTGGCTCCACAGAGGGCCTGGAAAAGGGTGAAAAAAGGTGAACGCTTCTTTCAGACACAGTTGATATGCTGTAAAATCACTTCAGCAGATCTTTCAACACACCTGTGTCACTGTTTGATATGTCAAATATCTGTATAAAAATCACTTTTGAGATCTTATTTCCTCTAAATGTGTGCATGTGAGTGTGTATATTTCAGAACAGCGTTGTAGCTGAACACCCTTGTAAATTAAAGCCTTCGTTCCAGTCACATCTGGGCTTGATCTGGACTCGTTTTGGCAAGTACAACTTAGTTACAGCACTTGTTGTGTGGGCCAACAGTAATGAGGCGAGCATAACGTAGTAATATGGGTTGTGACAATCGTGGTGTGTCACAACAGACCGAACATCTGGCACGTGTAAAGTGTAACTGTGGCTGAGTCGAGGCAACAAGTCTCTCCCTGAGCCAGTGCAGTCGATCAAAGCCAAATGTGGTCCAAAGAAAACTGCAGATGTGAGACACTTTTGGGCCAAACAATTATTTTTATCTAGGATGCTGAGTGGGGGTTTGTGTTCTGAACTCTATGCCAAACTCTGATATATAGGCTTGTCAGTGAATCCAATGCTGACTGCCGTCCCTTTCCTCTGCGGCTGACAGGTGTGCTGGTGGTGAATGTGACGTGGAGGAAGAGAACCTACGTGGGAACTCTGTTAGACTGCACCAAACACGACTGGGCTCCTCCAAGGTAACATTTACTATTTACTTTCTTTTCTTGCCTCTATCCAGCACTGTAGACAGGCTTTTGGGGTCCAGGCCCAGCCGAAAAGGTCACTGTGCTCCTTCAGCAAAATTCTGCTGATCTACGTTATGGGGTGACTGTTGCTCAGGAGGTAGAGTAGGCTGGAAGGTTGGTGGTTTAATGCCTGGCTGCTCCACTCTGCATGCCAAAGCGCTTCTGGGCAAGATACTGAACACCAAGTTGCTCTCTGGAGTGCGAATGTGTGTGAATGTTAGATAGAACGCACATAAGTGTGGAAAAAAAGTGCTTGGGTGAATTAGGCCTGTTGCATAAAGTGCATTGAGTGCTCAATTACAGTAGAAAAGCAGTTGCTGCAGCTCAAGTTATTCAGTTAACAGCTTAGTGTTTTTGCAGCGACAGCGCTAACCAGCATGACTGAGGAGGACGCTGACTTTGGAGCAGATGGTCCTAGGCAGGAGATTTTGAGATGCACCCCTCTCATTGCTTCGGAGCTAAGAAGAGATTCGTCAGCTTGTGAGGCTAGCTCTGAAGCATCATATCACTTAACAATTGCAAAACAAATGGAAACATGTTGAGAATATTCTGCACTCACAGACACTAACTGTGTCTGTGAGAAAATGTATCTCCTGCTTTCTACACTTTGCAGTCTAAGAGAGATATTTTGCACTTTGTGTCTGTGGATACATTTCTGTATGAGCATACTGTGTGCGTTTGTTTGTGATGTGCTTTCAAGTAGCTTATTTATCCATAACAACAGTAATGATAGTAGTCATGTCTATTTGCTGTGTGTGGGAGTGTTTTAATGAAATAGCAAAGTGAGTTGATGTCCCCCTGTCAAAGTTCATATGCTCTGGTGCCGAGTCTTCCTCTAATATGTAAGACAAACTTTACTCACACTGAAACACACAAGACTAGTGGAGCTCAGACAAATCAAGTGGGAGGTTTGGTTGGAGCTGCTGACCGCTATAAATCATGTCAGGCCATTCTCCTTTCCAGGACTTATATCACATTAAATTTTATACTTCAGTTTGGTACTGGTCCCACGCCACAGTGCATTGTGTGGGTTGTTTGCAATGGCAATGAATTGATTTTTCCAGAGAAAAGTTTCAGTAGTCTAGGCCAAAAAAAGACAGACAGACAAAGAAAAAACTAACCAATGAAAAATGTGTTGGACCTTCTTTACTTTAAGTTTCTAAAAGATGGTTCCTTACTCAAGGATGGCATCTGTGGTGAAATAATTTTCATTAACATTTCAAAACTAGAAGTCAGGTCTTTAGGTGGAAGCTCATTTTGATCTGTCTTTCACTTTCATTTAGACAAAAAAGAAAGGTATTATTAAAGATTAAATAGAGCGCCTTGCCTGCTAATGTGGTGCTTAATACAGTCACCAGGAGGTTTTTGCAGCAGTTTTTTTTCTCTGCGCTGAAGGTTATAGCAGTCGTTTAGTATGAATTTCGGTTTTCAAAACATCAATTTGGTTTGCTAAGCTGGGTTGTGAGCTTCGCAGTGTGTTTCTCTTATAAGCTCTCAGACATTTACTGTTGAAATCAGGCCCCAAGCAATTCATATTCCCACTGTAAACACACTTAAGGGCATACTGCTGCCTGGTTTATTTCCCTGTTTGATCCACCGCATTTTGTTTCATCATTTTATTGTTATTGGCTTTTATTTGCTGCTGATTGTTTATTTGATTAACTGGAAAGAGCACCTATTTCTTCAAAGTGCTTTAATGTTGCTAAAATGATAAAAAGGCTCAATTGGCTTTGGGGCTGTCAGCTGTTGTGATGAGCTTTAACAAAAACGCTCTCCACTCTACATCTCAACTGTTTCATAAACGATGAGTGGTTTTTGTAATTGCTGAGTGGAAAATGTGACAGTCCCTCCTCGCTCCGATGAAACCTCTCAATTATCAACCCTGTATGTAAACGATTGTTGTCATGGCAATTACTGCTTAATCTCAGAAAACGGGCACCAAATTCATTCGGGTTCTCATCAGTGTGGACGTCTGTCAATGGTGACCAAATCTGGGTTTTGTTATATAATTCAATGGAATAAAACTCTTCCTCTTCTATGATTGATTCATCCATTTTTGAGTGAAAACGCAGCTGAAAGATTTAACTAAAATTGGATGAAATATCAAAAATAAGTTTCAGATTATTAAAAAGTTGAGTGGTCGGAAAGCATCATCACTCAGTTGATTAAAAAACACGTTTTAAATAGAAGAGATATCCTTGAAATGTCAAAGGAAAATACATAAAATTTCAGTTGCATGTTCCGGCTGCTTCTGTGACATTCAGGGACACACTGATGGAGAAAAAAGCAATTACA
This sequence comes from Haplochromis burtoni, assembly GCF_018398535.1. Taxonomy (NCBI): domain Eukaryota; kingdom Metazoa; phylum Chordata; class Actinopteri; order Cichliformes; family Cichlidae; genus Haplochromis; species Haplochromis burtoni. The sequence continues at coordinate 630,985 of NW_024582611.1, read as the reverse complement.
AACATCACAGAAAATGTGAGATATCATCGTTTTAAAATCACAGAGGGAGACGAGAAAGTCTAGTCTCAACGTGCTCTGCAGTCCGTTCCATTAATAAGGTGATTAATACCCAAAACTCTTTTTCCAAGGTCAGAATTTATTCACTGGGTATTTAACACAAATCAGTCCTGTGATAACGTGTCATAATTAATGCATTAGAAGGCCAGCCCCGATGCAAGGTTCAGAGTCCGGCGTCTAAAGCCATGCTTTACACTGCGGATAAACATAAAGTGAGGCATTTTTCTCATCACAGCAGACAGGTTTTTGATATGAATAACAATATCCGAGTGTGGAAAAGCATCTCCAGTGTTAAGATGCTAGGCACCGAGGTAAACAGCATCAAAAGACTTCAAAGTAGAAGGGACGGCAAGTGAATACAAAATGTCTCCATATCAAATACAGAGATAACTGTGGATTGTACAGGATTTTTTTATGTTATCAAAAGAGGAGCAGGCTTTGTACAGAAAAAAGTCAATTTTTATGCCTGACGACTGGGTAAATTGGTTCAGATGAGCCTTGAATGGTAATATGTTATCTCATGGGGTCTCTGTCTGATTCTGGAGTTCAGTTTGGGTAATGATATGAACAAGCTGTTCTTGGTATAAAAAATGAAAACCTTTCAGGAACAAAAGCATGGACATGAAAAAGAGAATCTTGTTTTCAGCTCAGGATTTAAGGAAGATGTCATGACCTCAACAATAAATAATGGAATATATATTCTACAAATACAACAACACTAGGGCTGTCCTGAATAGCATTCAGTTCATAGTTTACAGCAACAGTCACCTCAAGTCAGTGTTGTAGGGTAAAGACCCTACAGTATTAGATGAAAAACACCAACAATCAGAGGACAACCCCTCTTCATCCTCATTAGTAAGCACAGTATGAGAGAGAAAAAAGTAAGAAACCTTCTGTTGTGTCTCAGTATTTTACATGTTATTGGAGCCAAAATCACAGCACAGCCGTCATCTTTAAGCAATTTCTTTTCTCACTTTCGAAGCATATTTCCTTGTGTGGAAGAGTAAAATCAAAACAAACTGTTTGGAAGTACAATGTTGAAAGAGTTTCTTAATAACTTAACTAACCCAAATTGCACTTTCCACAGTTACTTTTTAAGTTGCTCATTCTCCTATTTCTGTTTTTCTATTATTCAGAACTTAAAGAGTTACCTTCTGAATAACCTTCCCTCTCTAACTCACACAAAGGCTGCTTTCGCAGAGCAGAATGAGTTTAATTATTTTTATGTATTTTGTGGCGTCAGTGTGGGTTGTTTTTGGAAGTGCACAACTGTCCTCCCACATGTCTTATCTGATTTATTACTTGACACTATATTTTTTTGTTGTACTTAACATGCCCAAGATTACTCCAGTCAAATGATTTGAACTTTGGGACAAGTCAACCTGAAGTCCTTTTATCAGTCTTTCACATGACTGTCTAAAAATTTTGTCCCACTCTTTTTTACATCGTGGCTTCAGTTAATTGAGGTCTTAAAGTTCAGAGCATTGCAGACTTGTCACAGTCTGGACTTTGAGTTGACCAATATAACACCTTGATTAACAGAGACCTGTAGAAGTAGCTCTTGTCTTTTGGCAGTATTACATTGTCTGATCTTGTCATGTTTCGGCTGTGTGCAGGCAAGAGAAGGACCCAAACGCAAAACTCACCACGCAGGAATAAAACTCAAAAAGCTGCTTTATTGCAGAATGGCACAAAAATATAACAAAACTAAACTGGGGCATGGATAAACTGACACACAGGGAAACACAGCCATGAGGGGGACTACGACACTGACAAAGAGAAACACAGGGCTCAAATACACAGAGGGATAATGAGGGAATGAGACACAGAAGGAGAGCACAGCTGGGAGTAATCAGGCTGGACGAGACAAGGGAAGCAAAACTAGAAACACTGACATGAGACACGGACCTCCAAAGTAAAACAGGAAACACACTGACTGAACTCTAGACATGTAAACTTAACAGCAACTGGGGAGACAGAACATACAGTAGGAACCTGAAACATGGTACAAAAACGTCACAGTAGACACAACATGGAACACAGGGAAGCCATATTACAAAGCCAAAGAACTAAACCTATGATAACCATAACTGAGACCTAGGGAAACAAGAAACAGTACAACAAAGGACTCAAAACATAAACCATAATATTAAAACACAAGCTCTCTACAAAATAAAATAGGAAACATAATGAGACGCAGACATGACAACTAGAACTTGACAACGTAAGACACAGACATGAAACACATGAAGAGCAGGGGAGACTTAACATGGGTTGGAAACACAAGGGGGAACTAATAAGCAAATGAACATAGGAGACCTAATGAGCTTAAACATACTATAAACATCAAAATGAACTAAAACTCAAAACACTGGGTCATAAGACCCAGGATCGTGACAGATCTTAGGGTGAATTTGCTGGAACATCCTTCTTTGGGACTTTCCCAGGAATGTTTTTCCATTTGTGAACAATCTTTCTTATGGTAGAATGATGGGCCTCAAATTGTTTGGGAATGGCCTTTTAACCGTTTCCAGATTTATGGGCAATAACTGTTCGTTCTCAAAGCTCTAAGATCAGCTGTAGAAGTCTTTTCTCGATTGAATTGTGTTATTACCCACCTCAAAATTGTCAGAAACTCTGCTTAGTCACACTTAAAGATGATCAGTTAATCAAGGGCTTTTGATTAATTGATTAGTATGACTGTTATTTGATCAAAGGGAATTTACTTAGTTCATTGTTTTTTTTCCTCCTCTGTCTAGGTTTTGTGAATCACCCTCCAGTGACCCTGAGTTACCAGGTGGTCGTGGCCGGGGAAAGCGTATGCGAATTGCCATGGCCGATCGACCCTGTGTAGAGCCGACCCCTGCTGCCAAAGTCCGTGGTCTGTCTCAGCACAGGAGCCGCGGAGGTGGTGTGGCCGGAACAGCTGCACCTATCCACAGCAAAGGAAGAAGAGGCAGTCTTAACCTCATCAACAGCAACTGCCGAGCACCTCCTTCTTTCTTCACTGTGGAGGAAGTGAAACCAGCCTCTCTCTCATCTGGGAAGCGAAAGAACAAGCCACCATCTGACTTGGATCTCAGCCTGGTCTCCTCAGATGACGTTAAAAATGGCAATGGGAAGAGGATTCGTGCAAAATCCCGAAGCGCCCCGTCCACACCACAGGGTAAATCTGACCCATCGTTTATGGATCCAGGAGGAGGCTGTGCTTCATCACCACCACCACCCATCCTCATTGACTGCCCCCACCCAAACTGCACTAAGCGCTATAAGCACATCAATGGCCTGCGCTACCACCAGACGCATGCACACCTGGAGGTTGAGGAGCAGCGGAAGCCTGAACTGGAACCCATGAAGGATGGGGAGAGCGAAGAACGGCTATCAGACTGCGAGGACAGCATCAGCAACATGACATATGACCTCTCAGAGACAAACAACAGCACTAATACCAACAGCTCCTCAAAGAAAAATGCTCCTCTGTATAAGGTGACCACAGTGGGGTCACCTAAAAACAGACGACTTCTTCTCAGTACCGACCACAGCCCCACAGCCAACTCCAAAACCAGAAGAACCTCACTGCTAAAAGATGGTCTAATTGATGACCTTAGCAATCTGCCAATCATATCTAACATGACTGTGGTTCTGGAGAACTGCATGGTCCCAGACAGGAACTCCTCAGTCGAGATGCCCAAACTGGAAGCTGAAGGTTTGATCGAGAAAAAGGGAAGTGCCTGTGATAAGGGCAAGAAGGCCAACGGGAAGGTAGAGAAGCTGTCCAAGTCAAGGACCAACCGGCCAATTGCTCCAGCCCCTGCTCCCCCTAAACTTATCGCCATACCCAACACAACATATCCATCCAGCACAGCAGATGCTGTTAACTCACAGCAGCCATCTCCTATGGCAGCTGTAGGCCTCACTAGTAAAAATCTTCCTTTGAAACCCATCAAGCCAAAGTTAAGCATTGTTGTAGAGCCAAGCCTGGTCAAAGCTACGCTGGTCACCTGCAAGGAGACCAGGAAAAAAGAAAAGCGGAGACTTAAAGACAAACATAACAAAGATGCAGTGAGAACACCTAATGGAGACAGCAGTGGAATAAAAATGGATGATGGTGTTGGGTCTAAAATTGGGGTGAAAGAGAATTCTGGAAGCCTTCTAAAGGAACACCTCAGCAAGCAGGATGTAATGAATGGACTCAGTGAGAGCCAAGAGAGCAGGATGGCCAGTATTCGTGCCGAGGCCGACAAGGTCTACACCTTTACTGACAATGCCCCCAGTCCCTCTATTGGTAGCTCATCACGCCTTGATGCAAGTGGTAGTTGCCTGGGTACAGCAGACAGCAGCAGCAAGAATAACAGTCCCGCCTACTCTGACATCTCAGATGCTGCAGATGATGGGGGATCTTCCGAATGTCGGTCAGATGGAATCAGATCCAAGTCTGGCTCCTCAACTTCTTCCGAGGTGAGCTCCAACAGCAACCATAGTAACTCTGGTAAAACTCCACCCACAGCATGCACCCCGTCATCAAAAGACCCTCAGTCCCCGTACTACCATAGTTATGAGCCCTACTACCTGTCAGGATACATGCAGTCAGATAGGCAGAACAGCAGCAACATGACTTTCCACAAAAGCTCAGCCCACGACTGCAAGGGGAAAGACAGAAAAGAAGAAATGAAAGAGGATGATAAAAACTCCTCCCACGAGTTCTCTGATTCCAAGAAAGGTGACGGACCACCTCAGTCTCAGCTACAGCTGGCTATGAGTCAGACCCAGACAGCTTTGGCCCAGTCCCTATATTATGGCCAGTATTCAAGGGGACTGTACATGGACCAAAAACTGTTATTATCTTCCAAATGCTGTGACCAGACATCCAGTGCCAAGCAGAGGGCACAGACTGTGAGAGACAGTGAGGAAGTTAAACATATGGTTGGGTGTTCAGCTGGTGGACCCATGCTAGGTAAAGGTCCAGACGGTGCTAAAGGTTGCTGTCCCAAACCTGTCCTGTCCTATGTAGAGATGAGTGAGAGGGGAGAAAGGGGACAGAGCCTGTGCATAAAGTCAGTGCACGGTGGCATGGTGGACCAGCACCAGGTCTCAATGAAAGACTGTGATGACATCAAGTCACCCTCCTCTTCCTCTTCTTCATCACTCCACAACCCAAACAGTCAGACAGATCTGGACTCAAATGTTTCCTTTTCCAGTGTAAGTTTCTCCCTGTGTCTATAACCTGCCGCCGCCGCTGATGGTGTTGTTGGTGTGCTTTAATGACTGCTGTTGAGTGTCACAAAGAGATTAATCACACAGTGTGTACAGCTAAACCAATAGGTGCTAATAAAAAAAGACCATGTGGCTTCTGTGGTGGTGTAGCTCTACTTTAACATGCTACTTCGTTCAAAATTGTTTGATTTGATGGAGGCAAACGATTTTGATGTTTAGAGAGAGAATTACCACCTTAGCTGTAAAGAAGCTAAAAAAAACCCTTTCTAACCCATAAGCTTGTACAGATTTGTAACCCATGTCTTCTCACAATGCGATTAATCGCTGACTCTAGCCATGCTGATGTAAAAAAGAAAAAACAAACAAAGGCTGTACAAATTGAGCAAAAGCTGCGTTGGGGAGGGTAGGTTCTTTTTTTTCTTGGCCTAAATTCTGCACTTGATCATGTGTGAGGCGTGTCTTGATTCGTGTCATTGAGAGGGACGCCACAGTCTTCACATCCCACTTCTGAATGGCCGCCTGCTGTTGAAACGTCGTCATCCTTCATCAACATCACACCCAGAGCCAGTGATAGATGGTCTGTCTATGGCTCTGTTCACTCAGTGTTTCCTCTATAGTCATTCAGCAGCGGTGGGCCGCCGCAACAAGAAATTTTCCACCCCTGTTAAAAAGAAAATGTGCAATGAAAGTCATAAATTTGCTTTGCTTTTCCTCCAAAAATCCCAAGAGACAAAGAGATAACATTTAGCCTTAATCCAAAAAAAGGCATTTAGTTTTAGCCCTTCGACTACCCGTGTAAACACAAACTGGGACAGACGTGGACTGGAGTTGAACCAACCCCAAAATGACTCCCACCCACCACTGTTAACAAAGAATTATAGGGGAAACACTGCAAGTAGCACCAACACTTGTCCCCATCGATCTAGCCCTCAGACGGCCCCACCTGGGCTCACCGCCTCGCTCACAGCAAATACTCAGAGCTACAGAGTCAGCATGGGGAGGAGGCTGAGGAGGGCGAATCAGACAGTGGAAAAGAATGGGGAGCTACCATGGAGCCTGCCGGAGCCAAGATGACTTCAGGAGGAGGAGGTGGAGGAGAAAGAGGAGGAGTTGTGGGTGCAGATGCTAAAAAAGCCAGGGTCCATGCACCGCACGATCTCCCGCCTGCCATTGACACGGAGGATTCAGACAGGCTGGAAGGGCTGGATGATCAGGGCCAGGAGCCAATGGGAGGGCTGTCTGAGGAGTCACAAAGTGCCCGGGCGGCAGTTTCTCCTCCAATGACCCCTCAGCAGCCCTACATTCAGTACCAGCACTCCTCCTATCCACCCTACCTGGCAATGTGCGAGAGCAGTGGGGGCTCCTACAGAGGGGTGTCCCCAACCCTGGTCCACAATTACCCAGGTAAGACTCTGAGTGAAGGTCGGAGTTAATGTTAAGGGCGTAGTTCAACATTTTGGTAAATATGTTATAAGAGCTCAGAAGACAAAGGCGGAACAATGCAAAAATTAATCTAGGGAACTGTTAGCTATTTACCTCTGTTTCCACCATTTAGTCTCGGCTCAGCTAAGTAGTTTAGCTAAAGTTCTTGTTTACACTTATACTTGCGTATTCACGTTAAAATACAGTAGAGTGCTACATCTGAAACATTCAGTTTGAAGTTTAAGCTGAAGCAATAACAAGAATTGATGTGCTAGTTGAAACTGAATCACTGAAAGGCTTTTAAATGAGTGAAGATACATAGTTACATAGTATTAGCCATCATATGAGTTTTACCTGCTGTCATTCAGCAAATAAAATACCCTTCACTGATGACAGAGGCTGGTGTTTATCTGGCATGTCGCATCAGGTTTGTGCTTTTTAACATCCTAAGATACCATGAAGATGAGCTGACTATAAAACAGTCAAGCATTTCTTCTTTGTTCCCCTCACACAAAAAGAAGTGGGTTGTTCACTTGCCTGTGCAGTCTGAAGTGCGTACACTTGCACACATCACATACGTTATGCAGTGCTCCGCTGCACATAGTCTAATCTCCCAACACTTTGTGAATACTGAGAATATCAGTGAACATAACTGAGCAATATATAAATTTGCTTCTCCGGTGAGTCACTCATTCTTGATTCACAGCTGATGACAGCTCAGCCTAAGCAGGATGGCTGGGGGTCCTTTGTCTGAAAGGATATTGTCACACAATGCTGCCCCCTATACTGGAGTATGAAAGGCAACTGCAACAGCAGGCCTTTATTTATGAAACTGAATTCCAATTCACAACATAATCTCTCATATATATTGCATCTGTTCATTCTCCTCGTTTATGTACAGCAAAAGATGAGTTTGCTTAACATGCAAAACTATATTGAGAAATTTTCTTGATTATTTTTGGCTTAGTTAATTCTTTAAAGCCTGAACCATGAAATAACTGTCAGAAAATTCAAAGTTTTTGAGTATTTGGTGGCAAATCATAAATATATCAATCTGCATATATGAGTTTTAATAGTGTCACATAGCTACGTTGTGTATTTAAAAAAATGTATTTCTTAAAAATGTAAAGTGCAATTCATTTAGATTTATAATAAAGTTTAATAAGTGCAAGTATAAATATCATATATATCATGTTAAGTATTGCAAATGAATGTACTGGTTTGGAGTTGGTAATATAATTTGTATTTTTTATAGATATGTAAAGTTACTGTGTGCCTTTTTCTTTGTTTCTGTGTTTGTCATCATAGGTTTTCATTATCCTCTGTACGGTAAGACGGCAGGCAGGGAAGAATCGGAGGTGACACCACCCGGCAGAGGAGGAGCGGTGAGCAGCAAGCAGAGCAGCGACTCATCCTCATCCTCAGCCATGGAGCTGCTGCAGCAGCAGAGCCATCAGTATCACGGAAAATCACCTGCTGTGAGAGGCTTTACTGCCACATCCACACTGCAGCTCACAGCGACACACTTCTGATGTTTGTTTTCCTTCACACGACACAGATCTGATATCTTCCTCAGACAGGAAAAACACCTCAGGGAAAGATAAAGATGGGGGTAAAAATGGTAGACTGCTTTGATTCCACTCTGCATTTAAAGCAGTCACTCATGAAGACCATCACATAACATCAGCGTGGCATAAACATGCCTTATAAACCCCTAAATAGGAAACTATTGTGATGACCTCAACACATACATGTGCAAAGAAAGTTTTAGGATTATTTTTATAATCAGGTTATTGTTTTGTTTTTCCTTTGCAGACAAAGCAACAGAGAGTGAGAGGAAAAATATACTAAAAGCCCTGCATGTGGGTGTCCCGCAAATGATTTGGTTCGTAAAGACTGGACTTATTATATGAAGTGTAATAAAGTTCAGCCTGAAAGCCACGAAGTAAAGCCGGCAAAATGTTGACTGTATAAGTTAACTGTCTGATGGATTATATTTCTATTCCATTAAATAAGTGTTTAGATGTGCCCTAGACAGTTTTAGCCTTTGTGAAGTTTAACAGTTAAAGAAAAATAAAATCATTTGAATATTAGCACACTTAGAAGTCTCATTTTTTAACAAGTTTAAGGCGCATATATTAAAGCTTAAAGAACCAAAAATGTGTTACAGTAGCCTGCAGGTAACAGGAGAAAAGCAGGAATCAAGTTGCTTCTAACACAATGTACGCAACAAAACATGCACAACTTTTGACTTTACTTTTCGACTTCAGACTGACACTAAAACCTATAGATGCTCCTCCTACATCATGGTTTGTGGTCCACAGGCTCTTCCAGGATTGGTAAGGGTATTTTGGCTAGTCTGTAAGTGGTGGCTGCTTATCTCATATATAACATCTCCCAACCTGAACTTGGATTTTACTCATTAGCTTCTTATTATAGGCCTGAATATGTGTGTATTTAAACACTATCACCATGCAAACTTGTTAACAAAGGCATGACTGTTTCAGGATGTCTTGTCTTACATGGGTCACTTCAGAAGGCAGAAACAAACCTTTTGCTGTTTGCTGAAAAAATCATAGAGATACAATTTTGCAATTTTTTCTTAAGCTTGGCAAAATTAGCCAAGATAATTCTTGATTTGATTTTACCAATATAAAATAACTTCTCTTGGCATGATGTGAATGTAATAGATCAAAATAGTGATCACATCTAAAATCTTATGGAGACAGAAAAGTGAAAGGCACAGTGTAAGCGTGTGTGTGTATGTCTGTATGTGTATGTGCGTGCGTGTGTGTGTTTGTAGCCTGGTGAGAAGGGATCCCCTGAGGGAGAGAGAGAGACGGAGAGAGAGAGGAACCATGTGTCATTCGCCCGACACCTCCACACACACCATCACACACACCTGGGTATGAGCTACAATCTGATGTCAGGACAGTACGACATCTACCAAGGTATGAATCTGCAAAACAAACGCAGACACTGTTTAGATAATGAGATATGCTATACAAAATAACATGTTACTGGAATCACATTACATTTTTCTGTAACATAGTAATCACATTACAGTTATGGTGTTACTTGCATTAAGAAAGTTCTTCAGTTACCTACAGGATTGATGGATTTCAAAATAAAAAAATCAAACGTGCATTTTTTTCCTGCACATGCTACAATTAGATGACTTCACATCATGTGCAGGGAGGCAAACATTAGTTGAGTGGTTGCAAGTTTTCAGGAGTGGACACATCAATAATACTTCTACTCTAATTGCACAAAACGGGTGAGAAGCTAATATAAAGTGGAAACAGACCAAAAAGCCGAAAAAGCTGTTGCTAACATGACTCCTTTTGCTGATTTTCAGCTTTGTTGTCAACCTGATGTTTGCTCTTAAACACTGAAAACACATTTTGTGTGTTTGTCCTGGTTAGCATAGAGATTTGTATCATTGTGTGGGGCTACAGCCTAAAGTGAGATTTAAGCTTCTGTGATAAATCTATGCCATAGATGCACCATAACCACAAACCTTTCTGAATCCCTGTGCTTTAACTTATGCCATAACCTCACATGCATCTCCCTAGAAATGTAACAAGATGTCACATTAACAGAGATTGTAATCAACTGTGATTGGCTCATCCTGTAGACCAGCGGTCCCCAACCTTTTTTGCGCCACGGACCGGTTTATGCCCGACATTACTTTCATGGACCGGCCTTTAAGGTGTCGCGGATAAATACGACAAAATAAAACTAGTACCGGTACTGAAAAAAAGAAGATTTATTCATAACACACGTGAAAAGACCCAGGAAAACCGAGTTAACGATAAAAACGATAACAAAATAACGCTCAAAACCGATAAAAACCCTGAAAACCATACATTTCACACCTGAACCTCAACTCTCGCGGCCCGGTACCAAACGACTCACGGACCGGTACCGGTCCGAGGCCCGGGGGTTGGGGACCGCTGCTGTAGACAATGGATCAATTCAAAGAGAGAATCTTCAGCACCAAGTAGTGTATTAGCAGTGGAACTGCAGAGCATTGCATGCACACAACACACACATGGTGGCAACAGTGTCGGCCACTTGAGTGTACTACGACGTAGGCTCTAAAAGACTTAAGTCACACATTACTCTCATACTGTTAGTTGGTAATTATCTGACAGTGCATCTCAGGCCATGCAAAGCATACGTGATGTCACAAAGGAGAAGTTGTATTAAATAAATGACTTTCCTCAGGTACCAGCTGAGGAATGTAGTTCATTACTTGTTTCAAAGAGTAAAGTAATACATTACCTTTTTTTGAGTAACAAATCCAACATTGATCACAGCTGACTTTCTCTTCATGTTCCTATTCCTATGTTTTTAAGGGTTGAGCTCCAGGTCGCTGGTCTCCAGTCAGCAGGTGTCAGGGCACTCCTCAACTGGTACGTTTGAAACACACACTGAAATTATGTTAAAGCTTCACTGGTTCCACCTGGGAAACCAGGGTAAATGGACCAGAACATCTTTAATACATAGACTAGACATCTTTGTTGAGACTTCCTTGTACAACTTTGATTGAAAAGGGTGGAGCAGCATGGACTCATTGTTGGGATACTGCTCTTTAGTCTCTAATTCACTGTCTTTAAAGATCTTGATATACTGCACATATATTTATCGTTTTTGCCTGCTTTTATTGTTAGACTTTATATATTGCTTTAGTTCATTTTTTATTATTTCTTTTCATGTACAAGTTCTTAAAAGAAAGGTTTATGTCACCCTAATAAGGAGACAAATTAAGCACAACTGCTGCTTAGATTTTTAATGCAGATTGCCTTCAAATCACGGAAGCATTTTCTAAGCTAGCTTGGATATTAATACTGTAAAAACTAGGCCCATTTTTGTATTAAAGCTCTGGCACACAGAGTACTGAAGTGGCCAGGGTGTTGTTTTACTGCTGAAATTACTCATCATTTATGTGCAGAATATCCTGTTCTGCTCTCAGTGTGGCTCACAGACTCATAAATTATCTACCAGGTTTTCATATCATGAAATGAATTGGCTAAAATTTTCTCTCATAAAATGCAAACTGAGAGCAAAACGAGCTGGACAATTGTCTCATTTTCATGCCGTCTGCCAGGTCAATAAATCTAATATCTGAAACTTCTCTGCTGGGAATAACAGCTCTCTGCTTATTCGGCTGTGCGACACTCGTACCTCGTTGCTGAAATTATCCTCCAGTAGATCATTACCCTCTCTCCAGTGTTTTCCATATACTTTCATAAACCATATATCACCATGTTTGCTTAAAATTGTGAAAATATTCCAGAGGGAACCTGACAGGCAGTTAAAAAGCTTAATGTGATGATTACAGTACTGCTGCAGACACTGCAGTTGTCTATAAATGTAAATTGCTGTGAAATGGAGGAGATTAACAGCAGTGATGGCAACAGTGGAGGCACACAGCTGCAGAGAAATGAAGAATATCCACGTTTCTCTGTAGAATCCAAAAACAGGAGCAATTTGTAATCTTCCTGGAGTGACATCTGCAGATCATGTACCAATTATCTCTGTTTTTCCTTCAGGTATTAAAGAGTTGTGTTACAAAAAAACTACTCGAAAGAACAAATAATAAAATGCCCCTTAAAAGAGATCCTATTTCGATTTTACTGGCTTTCTGTTATATAAATATACTGTTGCAAGGAGATCCTTAATATGGTCATCTCAGGCACATATGTCCCACCCACCTGATGTTTAAAACTTATTTTTGTAAGTGGACAGTAATCAGGAGAAGGCTGGCTTAAATGTGTCTTTTCTAATCATCTTTTCAAGAATTTAGCAAAAAAGTTCCCGCCAGTATCGGCATCTTATCAAATGCTGTATTAAGTTGTATTGAGATATTTTCAGGATGTGTGCTAGTCATTAATTTATTTTTAGCTGCTCCCACAGAAATGGGTGTTGCTTCAAGGTTATACTGTCTCACTGTGCCATCTTGTGGTACAAATTGGTACTACACGAAAGTAGAGCACAGCCCCAGTTGAGCTTCAGTTGATATCTCTTCAGCATATATGTGTGCGGGTCATAAAGATGTAGCAGTTGAATCTTAATGTTCTTTTCAAAGCTTTAGTTAATTCTGAAAAGTTTGAAGTTGGTGTTAAGCACAAGAATTTACAATAAGTACCTTTAACGGGAGAGTCACCTTCAATGAACAGGAGTTAAAACATCTTAATGTCACACAGAGGATGAACTAAGGAGGCTGCACCATAATTTAAATTTGAATAAACTAGGATTTTTTTTGAACCGCGAATCATGTAAAGTGACTCTATTAGCTTTAAAGAATAAAAATACAAAGTGAAACAATCATAATCTGTCCTATTTATAGTTTACACGATTCAGTGTCCTCTGAGAGGAGGAAGAATTTTCATGGACTATAACAGCTATTCATGCAATGTTAGGGATATCATTAACATGAGATAACAACGAGTAGATGTAGCCAGTTTTATGGTATGTTTACACATTAAGAAGCAGGTTGTCCACCCTGGTTCTTGAAAAACATGACAGAAAGCACAACAATGCTGCATTAATTTCAATCATAGCAGTTAATAGGCAGAGTTTGTAATTGAAATTGTGTTGTCAAATCTAAACAGGAGGCCTGACTGTTTTCACCCAGCACAGATGCATCTCTACTTCTGTTCAGCATAAATCCTAAGTGTAGTAAAGTTTACCTTTTTTTTTTTTCCTGTCTCCACAGACAGCGAAGGGAAGAAGTAGGACCATGTGACCACGTCTCACATGAGGAATGGCAGATTTATCAGACATCAATTCCATGGTGTTGAATAAGCTTCGCCTCGCTGAGAGGCAGAGAACAAAAAAGAAAAAAAAAATCAAGAAAAAAAAACTTCTTTCATTTCTTACTAATAAAAGAAGAACCACTTTTGTAACTCATCACAGAGGAACTGATGAGCTGACAGCAGGACGGGAAGCAGGACCAGGACCTGTTTGAGGACGAACTACCTGTATAAATCCAGAATCACTGACTTTTAGAGCTTTTGGTTTTACAGAGTTTTGACAGAAGCAGGTGGCATGTACGAAACAAAACGTCCCAGAGCGCCGTGCACTCAGCCCAACCAGGGCTGTGGTACTTAACTTTAGAAATGCACAGTTATTGTCGTGTATTATGATGATGAAATGACTGAATGTATTGATGATGACTTACACTTTACCACATTAGTGTGGATCTGTTTTTTTTTTAAAATGGGACAAAAACAGCATTAGGAAGCTAAAAAGTCTATTATTATCCTTATTATTCTCATTATGATTATTGAAGTGGAAGTCCTCCTCCCTCCATAGTGCTGACGCTACATTTGTATTACTAACCTGTAACTTGAGCGTAACCATGTTGATTGTATTGTCTTTATGTGAGAGTAAACCTTCACATTGACCTGCCCAGTGCCATGTAGGAACCCAGTGGTGTATATATTCTGTACAGATTCATGGCAGAGCACTAACATGCTTTATCGTACACTATGTTGATCTCCATCAGCTGTGTATGGGAGCAGAGGGCAGAGCGGGGACGACCGGCAGGAACAGAGCCACTGTTTATCTCGCTGACTTCAGTTTATCTGCAGCACATGTGGTAATGTCATTGGTTAGACTGCATACGTGATGAATACAATCAGTTCGCCCCAGTTTGTGCTTCTTATGAGTGGCAGTGTGCCTGAGGGATGTTAGCGTCTGTGAAATATCTTCACACCTACTGGATGCACTTTCATTATTTGCGTACAGATAGTTTTTCAGGTGTGCTATATTTAGGCCACTGTTGAGTGAAGTATAAGTAACAGATGATTTCTTTTGAACGCATTGCAAATCTACATCACATTCATCTGAGCTTTGTACATCAGAGAAGGACATGGCCACTGAGACTTCCTTTACTTTTGAAGCCTCACCTTTACCATTTTGGTCCCCACCATGTTAGTCTGTTTGGAGTTCATATTTGGCCTCGGGAGTGGGGTGCTAAGTTATCAGCTAGCTAGTTACATCCATAGACTCTAACAGTGCAATGCACAGACACAGATATCTGCTAATTAGTGCTATATAAGATACATTTACATAGCACTAATTACTAACTATAACTTAAGCACAATTTAATTTTATTTGCACGAGCATGTCCTGCGCAGCAGGTCATACAATGTAGAATGTATATAGAGTTTTGTTAAAAATGTTTCAAATGGCACCAACAGCACAAACACAGTTGAGAGATCCAGTTTAGAGACTCCGATTAGGAGAAGAGGTGCAGGCTAGCAGACAGTGATCAGGTACAGCTACCTGGGTTGGCACACCTGCCAGCCTTAACAAAATCCAAAGCTGAGCAGAAAAATTGATTCATCCCTTATAGAGTTCTTATGAAAGAGCAGAATTAACTAATTTTATAGCTACATTTTTTGCAGGAGCATTGATTCATTTTGGAGCTAGCCTCCAGCAGCTATTAGAAAGACTGCAATTCAACAGCAGCATCGCATGCATGTTTTTGCATGCACGAGCAAGCCAGACTGATAAAACGAGCGAAAACAACAGTGTTTAGCAGCGGCTATGAGTAATATAGAGATCGTGTTTTCAAAAGCTGAATTGTTTTTTGAGGCATGCTCAGGGTCCATTTAACTGAAGTTCTGGAGCTCGCAGTCATGTCAAATACAGATTACTCTAAAAGTCTATAAATAGACTAAAAAATGCAAATTAGAACAGTTATAGTTTGATCTACTGTGAAAGATCATATGATATGTGACATGATACGTCTAATCTGATGAGCTCAAGTTAAACAGCTTAGAAAGAGCAAACTTCAAGGCTTAATGTCAAAGTGATTTTGAAGTCCGATGTACAGACTGGGGCTTATAAATTCTGTTGTTAAAATACCTCTCTGTGAAGGATAAGTCCAGTGAACGTTTTCCTTTCTAATGGAAATTATTTACAATAACCTCGAGGCTGTCTGAAACATGGTATTTTCACTCAGGTAAAATAGTGAGTTGATGGCAAAAAACCAAAAACAATAACTGGCACCGATTTGTTTATCAAATGGAATGACTAGATGCAGACTGTGAACTTGGGGTTGACTTCTGTTTTCTTGTTATTCTTTTGTTTTTTCACATTGTGCATTAAATCATTGACTTGCATGAGATTCTGCTCAGTTTCGATTACAACATTTTGCCATCTAAACAGTTTTTAGATGCATACAACAGAATATTTTAAGATTCTTGGGCTCTAGGAAAAAAATAGTTGGTTTGATTACAATATTTATTTTCAATGACACTTACAGTGATAGAAAAGTTGCCAGAAATATCTAATGAGATCAAATCTGCACTCAAATAATGAAAAGTGGATGCACACTGGAATGATCCTTTTGTTGAAATGCCCACATTTGTATTGTCAGTGATGACTGTGGGGACATACTGTATATGTGGAGTGCCACAATCCTTCGCCCTGCTCGTGCTCTTGCTCCCATGCTTTCTACAAGTTAACTAGCTCACAGCAGAGTCCCTGATAGACACAAAGGTCTGACTTTACCATTGGTGTTGTACCACTGCCAGCTTAAATAAGGTTCAGTAGATGCATGTATGTTTACAGATGATCCAAAATATGTTCAAAACTCACTGGAGAACTACTGTCAGAGTGATAATGTTTATATCTGGCATATGTGCTTAAAAAGACCAACAGTAGACCTCTAATAGGCTGTTTCCGCAAATATAGTTTCAGGTTGTCAGTAAAGCAAATAATCCAAGGCTTATTTCACCAGCCCTCTGATCCAAAAGCCTCTGGATGGTCAGCTATTATCAATAGCCACCATGTCAAGAGGATTATGGCTGAGAGTGAGGGCCAGTTAATGGTTTCGATATCAGCTACAGACTCAGAACAGTTCCAAGTATGACCAGTATGATCTCCAAAAATTTGGAAGCACTGACTAATGACTATTGGTTTAGGCTAAAGACATGAGTAGCTCAATATCACAGTGCTGCAGTATGTGTATTTGTGTGTATTAATTAGACAATAGCCTTTATATGAAAGGTGAATCAAATAGATCAAATATCACAGAAAATTGGAGATCACAAAGTAGTGACAGCCATTAGATGAAATGGCCCCCCTATATAATTAACAGAATAATCATGTTTTAACAAATGAGCACTCAACAAACGATTGTGACTATAACCTCGCCAGGAAAGTGTGCACTGGGGTTATAACCCTACTGAACAGTAGGGGGCTTCCTTTTTGTATAATTGTATTTATTATAAATAACCTCTTGTGGCCCCTTGACTGACGACATCATCCCAGTGGTCTACCTTGTCTATGAGTAGCTCTGCCTCACTCACAACACCTTACCTGCATAGTATCAGTGATCATTCTATTACTTGAATATAGTGCTATGAACTCTGTTTACAAGATGCTGTCAACTTTTGGGAGACACAGTGTTGTCTTTAAAAGGCTGCTTGGTATGTTCAATTCATCCACCTGGTATATCCAGTTATTCACACACTGAAAACATACAAAAACATGAAACCTGCTGTTGCTTTTTTATACTGTATATGCCTTAATTCATATGTTTGGCAATCATGATTAAAGGATGTTTATATACATTTTTGGTCAGTGAAGGTTTTTTTTTGTTTCTTTCTTTCTTTCTTCAGGATATTTGTGTTTCAACAGCATGTTGACCATTGGCTTTTTAAATGTTTGAAAAATAACTATGTGAAAAACAGTTTTATGTGATGAAGTGTAACACCTTGCATATGACAGGCAAACATCTGTCCTCTGTAAGGTACAAGTGATTTATAGGGTCCTGTTGCTAACATAATGCTTTCAAAATTAACATTTTCAAACTATAGGAAGTAAATTTAAATAAGTAAACCCACGCTGGAAACTAAATGAAAATCAGTTATATTAGGATAAAAAAAAAATCAAAACTAAATTACAAAATACTCAGAAAACACAAAACTATAATAACTCTGGTAGTAATAGCAGACGTAGCAGTACTAGTGGTAGTAGTAGTAATAGTAGTAGTGGTTAACTTTTACTGCAGTTCCACCTCCAACCAGCATGAGGTGCTAAGAACTCGGGCGCCTTTATCATCACTTCCTCTTTGAAAACAAAATGGGTGGCGCCAAAGCTTGACAACAAAGCGGCTGTTTGCTGCCTGTAACGGTCGTACAGTTATTCTTTATGTAAACTACGTTTCTTTACCTTGACATCTTCGTCAAAACTCAGCTGAGCAGCGGCGGGAAGGAGAGTTTTCCCATTTTGAATAAAACTTTTTTTTTCACTTCCCTGCTGTACAAATGTCAACATGGCTGCGAAGACTGACCAACTTCTCATCGTTCTGTCCATTCTGGAAGGTGAGCGATTTAAAGAGCTGGATATCCTCCGATAACCCTCCTACATTGGAGCTACCAGCCATGTTTGCTTATACGTGACGTATTTGACTCGTTGGTACCACAACTGCAGCCGTTTAACGGGTGTTGTTAGTCCCATGGGGAAAAGCCGAACCTGTTGCTGCTGCAAGTGTTGGTGGTGATCTCAGGTCGGTGAATTAAATCCAGGCTGAGGAGGCATTAAGTGTTTGCTGTTCGAATGACACGCCCTAAGCTGGTGAAGCAGCTATTCCTGTCACAGGGGACAGTATAGAAGCCACGTTAATGTCATTTATGCTGAGAAAGCTTCTTACACCTATGACTTTCTATGTCATCGTTGAATTTGCAAGTCATCACATTGTGTTGATGTTTTGATGAATTTAGGCTTTCAGCGATAATGCATCAGTATTCTGATTTGTGACTCAGCACATAGTAGATAGGGTGGCCAGGTGCAACACCCCATGTGGGAGTTCACTGCTTTCTGTCTCTTGTCCACCTGTTTGGCCTTTGTTGGCCTTTATATGATTTCTTTAAACTGTTCTTTTTACAAGGTGGAGTAGTTATACAGCACACATCTTTAGTGACATTCACAAACAAGAATTGAATGCAAGAGTTTTAAATTATTTCGAATTAAAAGGCCAAATTTACCATGACATTAATGGCCAGCTCAATTAACGAATAAGTCATAGTCACATATTGATTTATACTGACGTCATGATCATTTAATACAGCTACTTAGATAGATGGTAAAAAGTAAATGGACTGATTCTTATATAGTGCTTCTCTGCTGTGTACATCAAAACCTTTTGATGTACACAATAGAAAGTGGGACAAAGTAGAGAATTGATCAGCATCTGTGTAACCAGTGTGTCGGAAACACTTTGTGTCAATCCCTAGGTCGTCACTTCCCAAAGAGTCCTCGGCTCAGTCTGGTGGTTCAGGCGAGCTTTGATGGAGAGCAGCTGGCCACGGATCCTGTAGAGCACAGAGAGCAACCGCAGTTCAGCACCGAGCTGGCCTGGGAGCTTGACCGCAGGACGCTGCACCAGCACAGGTTAGATATCATGTGTTTTTGAAACTTTTTAATCACATCCTGGGCTCTATGAGCAATTTAATATTTTTGATCTCATGATACAGCTGTTATTTTCATCATAGATTTATACAAAAGGTCTTTGTCGTTGGATACATTTTTCCAGCCCTGTCCATGTCTATCTTTTATATTGTCTGTTCTGTCAATACGCAACTTGACTCCACCCACTGTGTTTAGCTGCGATGCTTCTTTGCTACATGCTTGTAAACAGTGGAAGCATAGCACATTCTACTGGATTTACTATGTGATGACGCGACTGTTTTTTTTGAAAATTATGTTGAGGTTAAAGTTGTGGTAATATTGTAAAAATCTAATTATTATTATTATTATCTAATTATTTAATTAAGAACCACAAAATACTAATATTAGAACAATTTCCATTAAATTACAGTAGGCTGAAAAGATTGACTGTAGAGCTGCAACCACATGCCTCCATAGACTGTATATAAAAGATGGACATAGCCAAGTACATGTAGAGTTACTTGGAACTGCAACCTTGGAAGAAAAATAACACCAACCAGGGACCAAAAAAGGTTTTTGATGCCTGTACCTAATGCTCTGCCTCTTCACAACTGTACAGAGGCTGATTATTGTTATTAATTTTCCATAATTCACATGTTTGGACTTTCTTAAGACTTAAGTCAAAGAGGTTTCTGTTTGGCTAGTTCATGATTCACTGGTTATTTTCTCATTTAATCGTTTGAGCAACGAGGACAAAACATAATTAGCCAATGTTTCTTTTTTCGCCTCACCTCCCAAATTGTTACAATAGATAGCTACTCCTCTCTGAGCCTGGCCCTGGTGGAGGTCTTTTCCTGTTGAAAGGAAGTTCTTCCTTCCCTTTGTCCCCAGGTGTTCGATCACAGCAGTTTGTCTGACTGTTTGGATGTTCTTTCTAATACTTTTGATTTGTTAGGCAGCTACCTTTTGAAGTATTACAGAAAACAAATTTTCTCTCAAACCACAAAAAAAACTTTCTAAAGTAGGGTTGTGAAAATGTTAGCCGAGTCACACTAATGCCTCTTGATGGCCTTGTCTCTTCAGACTGCAGCGAACTCCCATCAAGCTTCAGTGTTTTGCTGTTGACCCTGTCAGCAAGAAAAAAGAAAGCGTCGGCTACATTGTCCTTGACCTTCGATCAGTTCAGGAGGTCAAACAGGTGAACGTCTTCTCTATCTGTCTGTCTGTTCAGAGGTGCGCTGGTAGACGATTTGATATGCAGGGCTGATGTTCTGATAAATCTGTTGTGTGTATCAGGAGTCACGCTGGTATCCACTGCTCAGCAGTAAGTACACCAAACAGAAACCTTCCCTTCTGCTCAGCATGGTGTTGGAGAATGACAACAAGCCCTCTGAACCTTCACCTGATAGGTTCAAAGCCAAGAAGGCCCCGCCCCGACAAGGTGAGCTCTCCCAGCTCTCTTTCTTTTGTTTTCACCTTCCTTGGTTTTATCTTTTCTCTATTTAACTGTATTACTTGTGTTTGATGGTGATGAGCTGGAACAGTCTACATTTTAATAAACTATTTTTCTTTCTGAAGTCCAGTCGGACTCTGTGCTGAGTCGTCACTGCTGTGCCATATTCCTGCCTATTTTCCTTTACCATCCTTCTATAAAGTTACTGCTTACTGTTTAGGTTTTGGTCACCCTCAAATATAAAGTGTGAGTAAGAAGAAAAAGGTCCAGATCTTGGCTCAGTTGTAGAGAAAACACTGACTCATGTTTGAAATCTAAGAAGGGAGAATAGTGGGTTGGCAGCATACATGGAGCCTAAATCCAGAGTTTTTAATGTGTAAAATCCGTCTCTATTTAAACCGGGCATACTTTTAACCTCCTCCAGGGTTCTAGATGTGAAAAAAAATTATTTTTAGAAATTCTTGTCTTTTTTTCTGACAATGACAGACAACTCCAGAGCTTATCCATCATTTTGACAGATTAGTGCACTGATGGAGGATCTGGTGTAACTTTTACTGACATTGTAAAGAACAGTGATCTGATGGTCTGTCTCTTTCATAACATAACATAGCATTAGTCATGTGTTATGTTAGTCATTACAGGGTCATAGCTGCAGAAGGAGCTCAGATTGTGGGATTTTCTTTCTGTGAAGTGAGCACTTGTAAGATCATAAAGTCGCACATTCAGAAAATTTAATCTCATCATTTCTCTGGGAAAATATTCCCAGTCTATACAGTTGAGCCTTGAGCTGAAGTTCACTTAGTTCATATTTGCCTGTTAAAGTGCACTGACTGCAAGGGCTTTGTGTTTCGGCTGTTACTGCAGGGGGAAAAAATCATAAGGGAGCACTCAGTCTATGTTTCTGTTTACGATTTACTTATGAGGGTGAAGAACTACTATTCTATTACTCATTACATTTAAAACAAATATAATATTTTCATTGAGATTATCACAGTTTATACTTAGTCTAAATGCTATGTGCCGCTTTTTCACAAGATTGCATACACAAGTAGGTAATTCAGAAAATGAATAAATATATTTTTACTGAGAATGGTTGCAGCTATTGATTATTTTACTAATCGAGTAATCAACTGATTATTCCGTCGATTAATCGAGAAGTCAGATAAGAAATGCTTTTGTTTTATTAATAAGAAATAATAAACATTCAAAAGACAAAAAGCACGTCTTTCAGAATGAACTTTTCATTGTTTTCTATTTTAGAAATTGTAATGCTTTAAAGTTTAACTGCATATAACGTCTGTCAGAAAAAATAAATCCTTTGATTGTATTTATGTGCCATATTAAAACGTAATTTAAAAAAAATAAAATATATAAATATTAGATATTTTGAATAAATGAATACTCTCAAGTGCAGTCAAAGCTAAATAAAATAAGATATGTAAGCAATTTGTACTCTTGCTTCTTGGAAGGTTTTCTGACATTAATATGAGGCAAGTGTTTGTGTGCTTTTGACAACAAGTTAATGATGTAGACGTAATAATAATTCAGCGTTCTACCTAACAACCCTCAGGTCAGTGGTTCAGAGTTTATTGGTCCATGTACATTTTTATTGGCTTGCTGGGAAAAAAAGCTTTTATTTTTATGAATATTTTTTTATTCAGTTTTTAAAATTATGAATGCAGTTTAATTAACACAGTATTTTGTATTATTTCATTATTAATCTGAGGAATTGAAAATGCCCCCCTGTAGACTCACCCTGTGTGCTGCAGGCATCGTGCCACGTAAAATAAGACGTCTGTCGTCAGTCTTCAGGAAGCTGTGTAATTTAAACATCCTTTCAGACCAAGTTAACATTCATCTACATATTTTAATACAACTTCTGTGTAAACCAAACGGCAGTGGATGGAGCAGCTACAAAGTTCTTCATGTCAGAGTTTGCTGACCAGGTGGTTTGAAGAAGGACGTTAGCTTTTTCCCAGGAAAGGTTTTAATGGTAATTCCAGGATATTTTGGATGCTAGAAACACGTTTTCTTTCACTCAATCTGAGCTCACTTTCTCAGTCACGGTGGTGTGTCTGTATATGACAGTGTCATCATCACTGCTGTTGTTGTCTTATCGGTGTTTTTGTTGTGAAAAACTGGGGGCTACATGGTCTTACGTTTTATTCATCCGTTGCTCCTAAATAATGTTCAGTTGCAGGTCTGTTTTTAGTAACAAATGTGACTGAAACGCTCGCCTGCTCATTGTTTAACACAAGGGTGTGCTAAAGAGCTGTGCTTTTACCTAAGCATTTAGTTTATTGTTGCAGCCCTAACTCTGAGTCCTTTTTGCTGCCAAGTTACTGTAACAACTTGTTCTGACATCTCAGTTTGTACACTTCAGATCTGAAAATGTGTCTGAGGTGAACATTGCTCTATTTAGAGTTAAACTTCTGTTCACACAGTTCCTGGTTTGCAGCCATGATGTCTTGCTTGTGGTTTTGTACAGTCTCACTTCAGGCTCAGCTCCGGTTCTTGTGTAAGCGTTGCTCTGCTACCAGCAAACATTAGAGAGGAATAATTGGTGGTTTCAGTGAATAAAAATAAAAATTTGTGGTTTCTTCACATCTGCAACCTGTAAGATTTTTGTTTTTGCTCTTTTATTTACTGCTTGTTTTGATCTCCTTGCTATGCTGGTGTAGGTTCCTCCTCGGTGACCGATCTACTCCCAGAGAAGCTGGAGGCCATACTGATCCCAGACCAGGGATACCATCAAGTAGGGCCGGCAGATCTTTGCACCGACATGTTTGTCCTTTCTGTCACCGTGGCCTTCGCAACCAAACTAGAGCAGGTAAAGACCGAACTCTGACCCTGATGCCTGACTGATCACGTCAGACCTAAATGTTGAATTGTTATTGCTTAAGATAATGTAGCCAAAGTGATGTCACACCCACAAATTTCCAGTATCTGGACTAAAGTTTGATAACAGAAAATGGAGAAACACTCTTTTTCTTGGCTCGCTCATATGTTGTCACTGCTGCATGGGTTGTTTCTGTTTCCACGTGTCAGATAATGATGATAAACCCAGCTGACAGCATCCCCAGGCCTGCTATTTGGGGTCATCTAAAGGCACTCTGGGAGAAGCTGAGAAAAGTATTAAAGAAATAAAAGCACAGCAGTTTTCTCAGAATGACTTCTAAAATATGGATGAAGAATATCACAGGTGGTTATTGTTGTTGAAAGATTATTGCTTCATCTCTTAACTGCTCCTACAGGGACTGCCTCCTTTGGAGTGTCATAATAAGAGAGCAAAGACACTGAGTATCTCACTGCCAAATTAAACCAATCTCTTCTCCAACCATTACAATTAGAATTGTTTTCACATTACACGCTGCGCAGCATTAGTTATAAATCTTAATTAATGTGTAGTTGGGGTGTTTTTATTTTATAGCTTAATGTGGCAGTAATTCTAATCTTGAATGTTTAGTATAACTATTAATTAATGTCATGCATATATTAAACATACTAAAACTAATAAATGAATTGAAAAAACATGGCTGTGGTGTCAGGGGCCCAGATTAGCAGTTGCTTTTAAATGTAAAGCCAATCCCTGCTGGCCTACAGCCTCTCCCACAAGATGTCTGCAGGTGGCAATAAGAGCCCTGCAAAGAAACGAGGGAGAGCTGAAGCTGATAACCAAATGACGTCCCAGAAACCCGAAAGCAGAGCGGGTGAGAGAAAACAAAGGAACCTGCAGGCACCCATTAATTGTCCTTCTACTGGTTCACCAATGGGAGCCATTTTCAATTATTTCATGCGCTGTAGATTTTTTGACCAAAAGCTCTCGTTTTTATAGCAAAAATAAAGGCAGAAAAGTAATCGTTTTATCCCCAGAAGCCAAAAATGTAATTAAATGGAAATCCAATTAGTCGACCAGCCCTGCAAAGAAGAAAGGAAGCGCTGCATGGCTCTGATGGCTGATGTGCTCTTCAGTGAAACAGATAAAACAATAAAAAAACAGAATTCAAGAAGTACTAGCAGGGGTTCTCTATAAACAAATAAATGAATGACAATAACGCACTGTTGAATAGCCTAAATGTAATCAGATTTTTAATTTGAATTGACGACTGTGTTGCAGTGGTTTGCACTGCTACATCACAGCAGCTGTCGAATCCAGCAGCTGTCTTTCTGTGTACAGTTTGCATGTTCTCTTTGTACCTCTCTGGCTTCTCTCTGGCCTCTCAGGCTTCCTCCCCCACAGTCAAAACACATGATGTGATCCCAAATTGGTCATAGGTGTGTCTTTGAGCCTGAAACTGTCCAGGGTGAATTCTGCCTCTTGCTGGATGACAGCTAATTTAGGCTTCAGCCCTCCGCAACCTTGACTTGTTCAGCAAGAACTACCATGAGTGAAAGAAAGCCTCTGGCTATTGAAATATATCTGGAGAAGTAAATCTTGAGAAATGTTCTGTAGGGGAACATGTGGAAGGACCATTAACACTTGCAGCTGCCAGTTTTCTCTGTCGGTGTACTTCAGGGTCACGCAACCGAGTAAAGTCGTTTGACTTTTGCTAACATTTTCTTAAAAACTGTATGTTTGCGTTAACTATCGATTAATTAAAAGTGAACTTTAAGTATTTATTCATATTTAACTTTAAATGAATGTTTTTTATGAAAATCTGCAGCTTCTGTGGGAGTTAAAATTGTTATAAAACAGTTCTTCAATAAAATAGTAAAATATATATAACTCTATAACATTATCACACACATGCACACACTCGTATTTTACCATCATGCTGACTGAAACTGAAAAATCATCTTCACATGTACATGTAGACTTTAAAAGAGAATCCTTTAAAACCAGAAATGTTTTTGTTTCACTGTAGTTGGTCCCCAGCACCATGAAACTGTCAGCGGAGGGCTCAGAGTTCTTCTTCTACTATTCTTTACTGGGGAATGACATAACCAGCGAGCCTTTCCACAACCTCCTGAGTCCTGACTTTGAGCCAGAGCGCGCATCTGTGCGCATCCGCACTAGCAAACAGATCCTCAAAGCCTTCCTGTCTCAGCAGCCCAGTTTACAGGTGAGTGCCTGACTGGGAGCTCCTGCCTCCCAGTTACCTGCTGTGTACCTGTATGTCTTAGTCCTTTCTCTTCCTCAGATCCACCTGTGCTGTGGGAATCACTCTTTGGGCAGCACTGACATTTCTCTCTCAGCTCTGGCTGGTATTTCCACGGATCTGGATAACAAAGCAGCGACACTAGAGGGAGCCTTTCTCTTGCAGCCTCCGAAGCGAGTCAAGCAGACGCTGCCTGCTCTGCCCACTGACCTGCAGCCGACTCTGGGAGTGGCTGTAACCCTGAGGAGGGAGGAGGTCACACTGCAGGTAAATGAAAACAAGTACTCAGAGTTTAATTTCTAAAACATTTATGATTGGGATGTTGTCAGCTCTAAATTATATGAGATGAATGAAGGATGAATCTTTGCACTCACAGCAATTTGGAGGGAGAGCAGAACTCTGCATAGAGCCTCAGACTAGATTTCATGTGTTTCTTTACCACTGTGATTTTATAACTTCCTGATGCATTGGTTGTTTTTGTTATGCTTTATGATAGACCTGAGTTGTTGGCTGATTATCACACTACATGTCATGCTGCATGGTCTTGTGTCTTTTCAGCAGTCTGTGGGGAATAAAAAGGCTAGTGGAGCGCTGTCTCCTGCTGTTCCTCCTGCTGAACAGAGACCTCGAAGCTCTTCTCCAGTCCATAAGCCTGCAGGGTCTCCTCCACATCCTGGTCCTCTGGGTCCTCCTCTCCCTCCTCCTTCATCTCATACAGAGAGCGAAGCAGAGAGTCTGCTGGATGAGCTCCGGCACGGCAGAGAGCCGACAGGATTGGCAGGTAGGACTTAAAATAAGCAGCTGTCATTTTCACACGAGAAGTTTGAAAGGTTTAGAGCTGAAGTTTGTTCACTGGTGTCCAGCTACAGTTTTCGAGGCTCCAGCATCGCTGCCCAGACAGCCTGAGGCTGCAGCGGATGGTGGAATGTCATCCGTCAGTGTTTCTGCTCCCAAAGTCTCCATCCCCCCCTCCGCTCATCACTACTGCTTCTCTCTGGACCTTCGCAGCCTGAGAAACCTCAGCTTACCCCACCCCATTGCTGCTACGCTCAGGTGAAACACTTTATCTGCTCTCAGCTGTCAGAATGAGTTTTTCCACATACGGTGCTGTGCAGAGATTTTAGGAAACTTTAGATGTTCACATTAATATCTGTCAAACACTCAGCAGCATTGAGCCTGAGTCAGGAGGAAGCATTTTAATTTCCATTCAGTTTTATTTACATGGTGCCAAGCATTAGAAATTGCAGCTTGTTTACAACAACAATTAAAAATAAATTATGTCAATTGAATTGATAAGAATTTAGCGATTCTGATGCCATTATTGATATTACTTGTTAATTCATATCCTTATCGATTCTCACGGGGTTCTCATTGACTCCGCCTTGAGAGTCATCACCATCACTAAGCAAGATATCGAAGACATTCGATTCTTGCAAATTAATTGCATGCTGTGGGTCGAAGGTTTGTTGGAGGTATTTTTCCTCAGTGCGTTACTTAAGTATTTACTGGAGAAATTAATTAATTACACAATGTGATGCATTAGTTTCTTGTTTCTCCGTAAAGTCACCTGAAATGCATTTTCTCATAGTTACATTTTACAATATAAGGCAATAGGCCACACCCCAACATACCGGCACCTAATGCACTATCCTAATGAGCACACACGTGATCTTTCTCTTAGTATGTAAGCACAACACCGGCAACACAAAACAAACATGAAAACCAGCACAAAGCGATCGCCACAGTGATTCTACTTTAGAAACATTAACAGGTAGAAACTGAGGCTGTAGCCTGAGTGGTCATCTATTTGTTAGCTGTTGAGGTTCAGGGTCTGGCTGCATAACTAAAATTTCTGGGCCTAAAGTTGTTATTAATGAAATACACAAATTATTTGCATTAAGAACCTACAAATCCTGTCTGCCATGATTTCGTTCCCATATAAAAACAAGCCCAGTTGCGACTTGCAATCATGCAATGCTATCAGTGCCATTAAACCTGTTTATATGTTCTCAAAAACCATAAGATGTAAACTACCTGCTAAGTATCTTGAAAACTGGGTTAATGGGGCCAGTAACGATTTTTAATTGTTAACATGTACAAATAAATGTACTGATTTTACCTTTAGTGCTTTAAAGGTCTGTATAAGTGTGGATGGTTAATTTATCAACTGTTCAACATAGAGGAAGTAGTTTTCCTGTATTTTACTCACAATCATCACTTCTAACAGTTTATTTTAAAAAATCGGTTATAACAAACATGCCTTTAAAAAAATTATTATCGTAAGATTTCATGGACTTCTGTCTGGTGTTTGATTGAGATAATTTTCTATTTAGGAATCCATCCAAATATTTAGTGCAGTGGTTTTAATTTTATCTGTTCATTGATGGTTGTATATTTGTCACACTTCAGGTACTCCTACCAGTTCTTTGGCAGTGCTGCTCCGATCATGACTAACCCTCCTGTGGAGCTGCAGAGGAACACGGAGGTGTCTCTGCCTCAGTCCTACTGCGCCTTCGACTTTGCTGCCCTGCCACAGCAGCTACAGGAAACCTTCAGCAGGTAGGGAAAAAAACTTCATTCTTCCATCAAAATTTAAAGAAGTGCAGCTATTATTGCAACTGATGGACCCTGTTTTTAATATCATGCTTTAAACATATGGAAGGAGATCAAATGTTGATCGCAGTTAAATAATTCACTTTCATTCAGTATCAGTAAATATTATCAGGAAAAAATATTCAGTGTAACTTACCTTGTATAGTTATAAAGGTCCAGTGGTGATATTTTTAATGATAACACAGTAAAACATAAATAAGTGCAAAGAAACCATCTCACCTTCATACATTATTTAAACAAAGCTGAGCTGTCGGGTTTATCGTTGGTTTGCTCTTTGTCCTCCTGCTTGAGGGATCAGCTCTCTGACTCTGTGTCAGCCAACAGGCACAAAACTCTTCTGATGGAAAAATAACTCCAGACCTATTATAATGACAGCTCGAATAGTGTTTCCTTTTAAGTTATCATCTATAATTATCTTTTCCTTTTACTTCAAAGTTTGTTTTTCATGACAGTATAAATGACATAAATGGGTGAAAAATTAAAGGAAAAACCTGAACCATTGAACCCTTCAGTGATTTCCTTTTTCTTAGTTCTGCTGTAGAGAACATTTTGCTGTTATGTTTTGTGACACCTTTGAGGGAATGGTCACTGCAAATGAACATGATGCCCTTTTTTTTCTTTTTAAATCCTGTCCTGTCTGGCAGCTTTTGCAATCAGAGTTGTGATCTGAGTGCACTGTGGTGCCACAAAACATATTTTGCTTTTCCAAAAACAGCTATATAAAATCTTTATAGCCTCCTTGTGTTCATGTGAATCTTTTATCTGATTATTTATTCATTTCCTTTTGTGTTATTTCAGTTATTACATTATATGTGACAAAGTATGACAATGTGTAAGGTAGGACAGGCAGGGGAAAAAGTGTGTGTGGGGGGTATAATAATAGGATGGAGCACAAATAGAAATGAACAATGTATCGACACCTGCTGCACCTGTAAGAAAAACAAACATACAGCACCTGGGACACAAAAATGAGAAAATATACTAATCACCTGAGAGATGTTTATGTGTATTTGTCATGAATTGACTTGATAATGAGGGTGGGAAGCTGCAGTAACAACCCCACAAGAGCAACAGACAGATGGAGATGGAACCAGGGCAACTCTCCCATCCAAGACCCCGAAGAGTACTGAGGACCCAAGGCCACACATCACTGCGACATCCGCGCATCCATCCAAGGAGGAGAAGGATGGAGGCCCCAGATGGGGTGCCCATGGCCAAAGGGTGAGACTCCCAGAGGCAATAGGCAGTGGACCTGCTAGAGGCCGGCCACCCTGTTACAAGTTGAGAACACAGTCACCCAGCACGCAGCAACCCCCCCCACCCCACCCCACCAACGAGATCGATCAAGCTACCCTGACTCACAAAGGGAGCGGGCCAACGGCCACACCAGAGCATCCAGTCACGCAACCCGGAACCAACAAGCACCCACATCCCAGGGAGAGGCATAAGCGTCCAGCAGGGAGCGGTGACCATGTCCCACAGGGTCCGGGGCTCAGCCATGCACACACACACTCATAGACCACTCACTCACTGTCACATGCACACACGTTGACGTCCCACCTTCTAGATGTCACCGATGACATCGCCCCGCACCAGCAGCAAACAGAAACACTATGCAGTCCCCTGGTAGTCACCTGGTTTTTCTTTCTTTCTTATTCTTTGAGGAAACATTGTTATCCTGATACAGTGTTTCCATAGAATCAGATTGTATTTGTGGCAGTAGTGAGGCTGGGGAACATGTATACGGATGTGTTTTTGTGAGAAAGATGGCTCACTCGTACTTAAACTGGATTCATAAATAATGTTGTGAACAGACTTCAGCTCCACAGTTTTGAATTGCAGCCTGCGATAGTTGTCCTTGTTCTCTTATGACGCCTCATTGATCTCAGTGTAGCAGCACGAGCTCTCCTGCTACAGCTCATACTCCTGCAGCTTTGTACATGAATGCCAGCTATGCTTGATGAGATGAGCTCCACTTTTTAAAGTGAACCGGTTGGTAACAAATGTTCTAAAATCTCACAGCAGAAATTAAGAAAGAAAAAATGCAGGAATGTTCATTAGTTTGGTGTTAGTTCAGAAGAAGTGTTAAAAAAGCAGCGGGGGGATTTCATGTGTTTTAACTGTGTGTTGTAGAGTTCCTCTGGTGGTGGAGGTTTGGCATAGAGATACAACCAGCCGTGACCAGCTGATTGGACGAGCCTCCATCCAACTCTCTCAGCTGTTGAGCACTGAGAAGAGCAGATTCCTGGGATCAACTGGAGAGCAGTGCTGGAGACAGACTCACCTGGACAGGATCCCTGTGGTCCAAAAACACCGGTAGAAACCAGACTGACTGATGGATCACGTAATGATGATTAACCTCTGTTTAACAGCTGCATTTCTATCTGTCTCTCAGGCCTAGTGAGAAGGTGGCAGAGTTGGGCTACATGGCAACGCTAGAGGACCTGGGATTGGTTAAAGCCACAGAGGTCATAGTGTCTGACTCATCACAGGTGAGAGAGCAGCGCAAATAACAGCCAGTATGGTGCATCTTCCTTCCAACAAGATAAAGAACAAAAATATTGTGGATTTAGATGACCTAGGTGTGTTTTAGTCTATCCCTCCGTGCAACATTTTTCACCATCAGTCAGACTGAAAACTGACTTCTTTTACTTGCGGCACCATCTGTGGTACAGAGTGCTATTCTATAAAAGCTGCTTTCAGTTCATAACTCTCCAACATGATACACAAAGTATTGGATGTGGAGTCACAGCTTTAGTTGATTTTATAAGGTTTAAAGGATTTTTAAGCACGTCATCTACAATAAGTGCCTTTTAAAGAAACAGGATGTAAACCTTTGTTTCAAAGGATAAACTGAGTGCCAGGGTTTGAAAAATATGTTTTTAACTGAGTCATGTTCCAAAAATAAAACTATATAAACACTGTAGAGCTGGGAATGTGTTCTGCTCTAAAAACAACCTTTTTCTGTCCATGCTAGTTTTATTTTAGAGATAAAAAAAAAAAAAAAGTCTTTCTAGTCTTCTATCACCACAGATTACTTGGAGTAAAATGTTGTTGTTTGTTTCTAGCTCAACTAGATCACTTTTGACATGTTTATTTTCCTACATATCTACAGAATGAAGTTGCACCTCGCTCGCAGCCATCCTTCCACCCTGCAGTGCCCAGACCTGCAGCTTCCAGCCTCCAAACAGCGCCACTGGGTCCTACAGTCCCCAGAGAGACTCTGGAGTACCGCACAGCCCTGGAGCTGGAGATGTGGAAGGAGGAGCAGGAGGATCTGTTTGATGATCAGGTAACCACTAGCTCCATGCAGTTTATTGGATTCTTACAGCGCTCATATATTTTCTTACTTTTGCCAAAAATTGAACAATTTTTTTTCCTGTAGGAGTCGACTATTATATAACGTTTATAAAATATGCTTGTTTTAGCTGAGGAAGAAGGAGCTGAGCCACATGCAGGCGTTAGCAGAAGAGTGGAGGAGGAGAGACCGAGAGAGAGAAGCTCTGGTCAAGAAGAAGGTGGAGAGTCTACACCCGCCTACACAAATTCACATATCAATATATGCTTAAGTTTTACTGAAAGGTCCCTCCTGCTCACTTCTACACATCTGTGTGTGTTTGCAGGAGGTGGAGTATAACCTGCTGGAGGAGCAGCTTCAGAAGACTTTGTCTGATCTGGAGAAGAGAGAGAAACAGTTGGCTGAGGCTGAGCTGGAGGTCTGATGCTAGCTGATGACACAACATACAGTATCAAAGGCTCATAATATTCATACAAATTATTGTAATTGTAATTCTGTAAATGTGTGTTTTAGTATGTTGTCAACACTTAAGAATTGCTTGACAGAAGGAGGACTGTAGACAGAAAATTGATCATCAGACATCACATGAAGTGTTTGGATCATTGCATTATTCAGTAATTTATCAGCATCTGTCATCATCCATCACCTCAACCGCTTTATGACTTTTATGCCACACATTGTAGCACCATCTTGTGTACAACGTTATATATGAAACCAATTCTTCATTCATTCCAAATGCTAATAGCTCACACTTCAAAAGCAGCTATCAGTAAAACTGTACTTTTTGTAGTTCTTGTTTAACATAGACTAGATATTATGTGGCCATTTCCAAACTCAAGATTATAACTGACCAAACCCTTTATAGCAGGTTTTGTTATTATAGAAAATGTAAGCATAACAAAGACACTTCAATAAATCTAAAGATACAAGTGTATGTTTTAGATTTTTGGCTCTTTTAAAACACTTTTAGTCAGAACATCGGCTGTGCTGATGTTTAACATGTAGATTAAAGGTGAAATGCTACACAGAAGTCTTCATTAAAGCTTCCCCAGGGCTATTTTGACCATAGAATGTATGTGAAAGCCTTTTTCTTAACATTTTTAGTATTATTATCATAATAATAATTTTTTTTGTGAGATCTCTTAAAGACCCCATTTAAGCAGACCCTTTGACTCTTGCAGTCAAAGTGTTCACTGGTAGATTGTAGATTTTAGCTCTCTGCAAAATGTAATATCTTAAAATGTATTGATTATTGAGAATGTGAAATGCATGCAGTCTACGTATATTTCACACATACAAAGGTAGAGGGAAGTGACATTCACTCTACTCAAGATTATAACTGACCAAACCGTTTCTCTACAGTAAAGTGAGTGCATCTCTGTTTTCAGACTCAGAGGCTGCAGAGGGAGCTGCGGGCCGAGCATGAGCTGACCCAGAGGGAACTGCAGGAGAGCAGCAGGCGACTGCGACAGGAGTGCGACCACCGGGTGGCGCTAGAGAGAGAAAAAGTCCGATTGATGGAGGAGGAACGAGCACGGTTACTGCAGCAGGTAGAGATTGAGGATTAATCTGTTTGACTGATTCTGATTGTAAAGTAAAGTGACTTTTTCTGTTCTTTTCTTTGTGCTCATGTTGTGCAGATTGCAGATGGTGAGTCTCGGTACAAACAACTGGAGAAAGAGTTCCAGCTGTTCAGAGAACAACAGAACATCAGACCCGAGTTCAGACTGCAGTCAGAGATCAACCTGCTCACCCTAGAGAAGGTAAAGCAGCTGCTTTAGGAATAGTACTACCTGGAAAGACGGTACTCATTATAATGAAATTAAAGTCAAAGTTACAGCAAAAGAGTAAAGAAATAAAAAACTGACAGACCTTATTTGTACATCACCTTTCTGTGCAGGTTTCCAGGTTTTCTTCACAGATATACGATAAGCTGATGGGACAGAGCAGATGTAATATATAAAAATATTACAAGATGAAATTTAATGAAACTCAAAGAAAATTACACAATTTGCACTCCACAGGTTAGTTAGTGAAATAAAGCAATATTAGAGAAAATGCTAAAAAAAGCTGCTAAAAGTCTAAAATAATAAAAATGATTATACAACATGTAATACTACAATATTACATAAAACAGTGCTGTATAACTTTTTTAAGCTAAAAGGGTTAAATAACATTAATACATTTTTGCAATAATAACTCTAAAATAAGTAAAAATAAAGCAATACTGAAAGAAATAAACTAAAAATGAAAACAAAAAAAATGCAACACAATAAATATGCTATTGAAAAAAGCACAAAAGGTGTTTTTCGTTGTCAGGTGGAGCTGGAGAGGAAGCTGGAGTCCGCCACTAAATCCAAGCTACACTACAAGCAGCAGTGGGGGCGTGCCTTAAAGGAGCTTGCTCGATTCAAACAGGTATGGTTCACCCAGAGAAGGATGTGATTCTTATAGGAGCTGTTTACTGCAGAGTGCTAAACTTTTATACCGGGGTTACAGATTTAAAGGATGGGTAGTCTTAACAATGCATGTTTGCATGTTAGTATGGGCTGTAAAGGTATGTTCATACTAGTTGTCTAAGTATAAAAATATGGGCCAGTGGTTATCCCTGTTAAGTATGTAAATGTGTTTAAAAACTCATAACAAACCAAACATAAAAAGGATTTTTCAGCAAATTACAGTTACTTATTTTTGTTTTTAGAAAAGCGCAATAACATCTGAAGCTAAATGTTAATTACATTCCAAGTTGATATTCATAGAGTATTCCAGTATGTAATGACATCAGTAA
The DNA here is from genome assembly GCF_018398535.1 of Haplochromis burtoni. Classification (NCBI taxonomy): domain Eukaryota; kingdom Metazoa; phylum Chordata; class Actinopteri; order Cichliformes; family Cichlidae; genus Haplochromis; species Haplochromis burtoni. The sequence goes on along the minus strand of NW_024582611.1, from coordinate 596,627 downwards.
CCAGATGGATGAAAACAAGACTAGTAGTCCAGAATCTCAACAGAACAGGACAGAATGATGACAGCAGTACCTGAAACTGACAAAAACAAAACCCAAACTTTACCATTAAAACAAAGCGAGTGAGAGGAGCTGACCTCGGACCGTCTTGACAGCTGTCATATTTCACAGCAGATAATTGTAGTTTTTCAGTGAGGGGATGCTGCAGGTTTTTAAATCTGCTGCTAGAGATGAGCTGACAGTGTTAGGACATGTAAGTGCTCTGTTTAAAGACATAGAGTGAGCAGAGGAAACCAACCATAGCTCCACACACGTCACATCATACTGAGGATGCAGCAGCATGTAGATGTGTGATTGAGTTTTAAGGCAATTTAAAACTTACTGTAGACTTTATATGGCTGTCACCGTTTTGGGTGTTGTCTTTTTATTTCCTCAATCTAAACATGTTCTTTTTAGACTAACTGGTGATTCTAAATTGGCTGTAGGTGTGAATGTGAGAGTGAATGTTTGGTTGCCATTCACTGTGTTAGTCCAAATGCTGCGACAGATTTCATCACCCTGCAGTTAGTCGCCAAGTTGAGTAATTCACTTTAGTTTAAAGTTTATAGCTTAAACATAATCTCAAAGCACTTTATATTGTAACATTAGAACCCTAAATAAAGCCCCAGATATTAGACGGAGAACCCCAGGAAGAAATTTCCATTAGAAACAGTCTCATTGAGCAGGAGTGACCATCGATGACCAGCTAGGGGGTAAAAAGAGAGGATAAAGGAGCGTAGAGAGATGACAAACAAAAAGGCCAGAACTTAAACTACAAGAGAAACTGGACAAAAGCTGAAGGTGTGCAAAGAGTGGAGAAGTAATGTTTGGTGCATCGTGGGAAGTTGCGTGAAAGCATCAACAGCAAAAGATGGAAATAGAAAACCGGAATTCAGCTTTTGGTTAGTGACGTCTGCTGCTGCTCTACTCTAATAGGGACCATAACTTAAAAAATGACCATGACGTTGTATTTAATAAGGCATGAAAGCAGTCTTTTTGAAAACAGAGGAGTTGCTCTCTGCTGGTCATTAAAAAGATTTAAGGCACTTTCACGTTGCTACATGCATCTTTTACAGTATACACTCTGTGGTCAGAGGCCCAAAAAGCATCAAAGTGTATATATCTATGCTGTTTGAGGATTAAGAGTGGATTTGTATTGGTTTTGTGTCCTCACAAGTTTGGAAAGACACACGTGTGTGTTTGTATGTCTGAAGGAGAAAGAAAACGGGAGGAGAACGAAGTGTGTTTTTACATTGGAGTCAAATATTTAGCAGAGTTGAAGTAGACAGCCATCAGTTCTTAACAGCCCATACACACTCATCCACCTATCTTTGTGAGGACTCTGATTCACATATAACTACTAAATGCCTAAATCTAATACCAACCCAAACCCTGAAACCAAACCCTTTGAAGGTCTGTCACAAAGTGAGTGAGCACGTCATCACTCCACAGGCCTACAACTGAAACTTGTCCTCACAAGGGTAGACGTTTATGTGCACACACACAGCACTAAGTGGGGCTTTAGTCAGACTAAGCCTAATGTAAACACACGCAGACGCACAGACCTTATCTGACAAACTAATAACTGTTACCGACATTAACCAGCTGGAAAACTGGACGGACATTTTTCCTCCCCCTCGCTCTCCGTCTCTCTTTCATTTTTCCTTTTTACAGCAGCCTCGCCTCTTTTGTTTCCTCCTGTCTCCTTTTTTCTTCTTGTTTGACAGTTTCTCCTTCTCTTGTGTCTTCACTATTTATCATGTTCAAACTTCTTCCTCATTTTAGTTCTCCTTTCTTTTCTTAATTTTCTTCGTCTGCCTCACGTATCCTTCCTTGTACCTCCTGTCTGCCTCCTTTTGGTTCGCCTTCCTTTTCGTTTCCCATCTTTGTTCTCACTTTTTTTTCTTTTGGTTTTTCCTCCCCATCCCTCCTTCTTCCCCTCTCTTAAGTGCCACATCATTGTAAAGAAAACACAGAGTGATTTATGCACCTCTAAGGGGGTTCAGCTCTGAGTGTCACCCCCCACCTATTAATCATTCCCTGGGTTTGCGTTGAGCAATAAGCTAGTCAGGCGCTAACTATTCAGATGTCACACTCTCGCTTTTTATAAAATATCAGGCCTGTGTTTACACGACCATCCGTCTTGGTGCGCCGCGGTTTTTAAAGCCGCCGCTTGTTTGGTTTTTCTCGGCCTCTACTCGCCTATTTATTCTCTCCTCTCAGCGCCTTGCATGGCGTGCTGTTTAGCTCAAGTCAGATCATAAAAATTCTTGTCCAAGGAATAATGTGCTTTTCTACCCAGGAGGTGCAAGCGGCTGGAGAATTAATACCCACACAGGACTGTGGTTTTAGATCAGAGGGTCGGCCCCTGCCTTTTTGAATTCAAAATATTGGGACAAGGAGCTTAAGTTGGTCTTTTCAAAGAAAAAATACTAGGGCACAAAGAGATTAAAGTTTTGGGACGAGAAGCTAAATGTGGTATTTTTAGAAGCTAGGTGTTGTGGGACAGAGAATTACACTTGGTCATTTTCTTGAAAAGAAAGAAGCAAAGACTTCTTGGCCAGTTTATTTCAGCAGATCCAGCAGTAACAAAGGCTTTGATACAAAATCCAAGTTTATGGAGGAAAGAAAAGGGGCTGTTGCTGTTCTGATGTGAACTGAAGTCCACCATAGAAGTCAAATACAATCATAAGCCACAACATTAAAACCACCTGCCTGCATCTGATGGGCAAATTATGCAAAAGTGGGTTATTTTTAATGCCTTTTTTTTTTCCAGCATTTCTAGGCCACTCAAGTACATTTTGCTTCACGTTTTAGCAGGGGGGTTTTTTCCCCCCGTAGAATCAATTGTTTCTAGCTTTGGGTACCGCTCACATTTGAACTGCTACTGAGGCCGTTGCTGGAATTTGCAGATGGCCATTTTAAAAACCATGAATCTTATATTTTTAGAATTCAAGTAAATAATTGAATATATACAATTAATTATTAACAACAACAACAATAACAATAATAATAATAATAATAATAAGGTACTTTTTGTACTTTTGTGAGCTTAAAATGTTGTAAAACCTTGGAAAATTAATTGAAACTATAAACAGAATATAAAGAAATGCCCACTATGACTTTATGTCAAAACATCAGTGTATTGTGATGAAGAGACATCAATTGAAGTTGAGAAAGATCCAGGTAAAAAGAAAAATTAAAGGTTAAACGGGAGCATACGTTCGGAAATATATCAGCAGTTTTATCTATAATCATACAGTCTGTTGTGTATCAGTTTTGCAGTAATGTAAATCTACTTATATAAAAGTGCATATAATGTACTCAGTAGTGCAGTTTTTAGTACATTACATGTGGAGATTGCGCGTTCTCTCCAGATACTCCTACAATCCAAATTCCAGGGTGTACTCAACCCTTCGCCCTATGATACCAGAGACACGTTCTGACCCCCAACCACCCTGAGTTAGATAAGTGGGGAAAAAAACTTGATGGATTAGTGTTTCATTCAAAATATTGTGGACCACAATAAGAACACAGGGTAGCATTATAGGGTATACATATACAGGGTAGAATTACTTGATTACAATGTGGCGATGCACAAACTTCTGTCACACAAGATAACATTCTTCACTCTTCTGGACCTTTTGAAGATGTAGCAGTAGAGTTGGAGTTGGTCATCACGATTAGGAGCTCAATACTCCACTGATTGCCACAGAGTATTTATTTATTGATTTTAAGTGCAGCATCTTCTAGGGCTGTTCGATATAACGATATATATCGGATGACGATATAAAAACATCTATCGTTTCATTTTACGCTATCGTTTTGTTTCGTGATGTCGCAAAATAAACTGCAATATTTTTTCATCGTTTTGATGGTCGCTGTAGTGGCTATATTAATTTCTTAAAGTTCTCTCTTTCTCTTATATTTTATATAACCACACTACGGACGGACAAGCGCCTGTTTTTATGCGTTGTCGTTAGCAACAACGACGGTAAAAGCGTCGCGTGTCCGCTTGTTTATGTTCCACATAAACCTTTCACAATAAAGCTCAAGATCCTGTTGAGACTTTTCAAAATAAACTGAATCACGTGAAAGAGCAGATTATTTATGGATGAGAATTAAAAAAAAAAGAGCCGCCAGGTGCTAAAAAATAAACCTTAGACTCAAACGTTAGAACAGGCTTTTCCCCGCAGCACGCCGTGTAATAAATACTCACAAAGAAAACGGCGGCCGTTAGAACTTATGTCTAAAAATGTATAGCTTCATGCATCAGTTAAAACACTCGACTCCAGCTACATGACGCGCAGCTGGAAACACTTCCCGCAAGACGAGCTGCCCGAGATTCACAGAATTTACAGAAAATGTTACATTTTTGTGATTTATATCGTTATCGGGACGATAGATGTCTTATATCGGAATATGAGATTTTGGTCATATCGCACAGCCCTAGCATCTTCCATGTGCCCACATACTTGCAAATGCTTTTTATCTTACCACGTAGAAAAATGCAATCCTTTTCCATGGGAAACCAAAGAGTTCTGTGGCAAAGAGTCTGCCGGGGGTTAAAGTTTTATAACAGGTTGTTGAAGGTCCATTCTCTGCTTGGACCAGTTAACCTCCATCATGTCTTGGTTTCATTGGTCATGTGATCTTGCTGCTGAGTTCAGCTCCCCTCGGGGCTATCCAGACTAAAAGTGTCCTCTCTCATGACGCGGTGAGTGTGTTTGTATAAAACTGTCTGTCAAACAGCAGATGTAACATGTTGTCTGAGGGTATTTCAGTGTTACTGGTCTCAGTGGACACTCTGATGGTTCCCACTGGTCATTCCTGAAATATTATGGAGTCCCAGGGTGAGGGGTGCTGTCCCAGACAGCGAGGGTCAAAGGGTTTGATCGGTACTGAGAGATTTTAAGGAATAATACTCTACACATGATGAATTTTCCAATTTTTTCCACACAGTTGCTTTGCTGGATGGTTTTCAGTCCATCTGGAAGTAAACACGCGGCTGAAAACACATAAGCAAAGCAGGAAAGGCAAACAGTGGTAGTTGATAGAAGTTTAATATAAAGAGCCAAGCAGCTCCACTGGGAACGGGAATTTAACACAAATTGCAAACAGTTGGAATAGAAATGACGTTTTTGACCACTTGTCGGTCAGAGAGCTGGTAATGAACATCAGTTATTTCTCAGGAACAGAAACCTCAAATGGAGCCAAAAGAATGTGTCGAGCAATGAAAAATGGGAAAGACTCTACTATAACCATTGTTAATAAATGGTAAATTGACCGTTAATTAAACTTCAGTTGCCTCTCGCCCTGCGACAGCTGAGCTAGGCTTCGGTCCAGCCCCCCCACCACAACTCTGCAATGGAGTAAGCTGTTAGGAAGCTGGTTGATATTAACAGTGAAAATTGGTTTGTAGAGCATTTTCTGGATGGTTATTATAAAGCTGAGGCTGATTTTGATCATTTTTGTTTTTTCTCTTGTCGTTTTCTTGCATTTCCACTCAGATAGGCTTAGTTTGGTTAAGTCCAGGAAAACATTGCTGTTTAAAGTTAAGTGAGCCTGGTTTTGCCCCAGGAATAGACTAGTGCTCTGTATTTGCCTTCTGGCACCAGGCATGCTTGAGGCAGGGTTGAGAAGACATGGGTGCGCAAGCAGTTTAGTCTCTAACTGCTTTTCACTTCTATTTCCATGCAGTAACACAGAGATTCCCAGATGACAGAGGAAGATTTTGTGACAGTTGGAAAAGATGACTTTCTCAGATCATTTGAAAACCCTTCACGATCACTTTGTTTGCCGCTTTGACTTCTTGCTCTACAACAACACTGATGGGCTTGATTTTTATTTCTGATCTTTACTGCAGTGAGTTTTAAGCTTAGGCCTGTGTTGACATCAAAGTTTAGGTGAACGACTAATATGTCGGGCAGAATTGCAGTTTTTAGTGATTGACATGGTTCAGAGTTGGTCTTACAAAAAGCTCGATCACAGCTTTACACACTCGTCTGCATGTTGTCACTGTTTGTGCCGTTCTTTCTACAGCTCACTGTGGTGACTGAAGTTATAATATGCAAACAACCAACGTGAAACATTGTAAATTTGAAAGCTGATTTTGGTCAGATTATTGAGCTTTTGGTCCCATAATTTATTTTTAAATCGTTTATTTTGTGTGTCGCTGCTTGTTTTAAAGATTGAACAAATAAGAACTTCAGCTTTAACTAGGTATCGCAACTCCGATATTTCAGTGCTACTAATACATTGAAACTTCACTTCAAAGAGTGAATACAAACCCAGTGCTTAATGTTAAATGTTTCGGTCTCCATTATAGACGGACGGCATTCTTCAACTCTGCTCCTGCAGCTTTTATCTCCTGCTTATTGGTCTTAAACCTCCACTCTGCATGTCCCTGCAGCCTGAACATATGAACCTTAACCCTTCAAACACAGCAGATATAACAGAGCTGCAGGCATGTTTAACCCTCTGTTGCAAAGATCTCATCTGCTCAGTGCTACATTTAATTAGTGAGGTTGAAAAGCCTGTAAACATTACACTATTTAGGCTGCTGGTTGTGATATTGACTTAATAATTATATCAGTATGATGGTAAGAGTTCTCAAGATGAAATTGATGACTTCAATTCTTAAAACTTGTTGATCCGTCTCTATATTCAAAAACATTTTATTCCAGTTTTATTTCCTAAAATTGGCAAATTTCTCATCAGTCGACTTCTTGAATAAATAAAACTTGCTGATATATATATATTTTTTTTCATGTGAGGAAATGGTAAATGGCCTGTATTTGTATAGCGCTTTACTCAAACAATGTAAGTTGCACATTTTCTAAAAACATCTGTGAGTCCTTATTACTTGAACTCCACTTTGTTTTTCTCCAGACGGCCAAAATGTGGGTTAAGTGATTTACAAAACTGCTCTTGTGTGTGAAGCTCACCCAGCTTCTTATGGAAACCAGAGATTCTGTATATGAAGCTAGGAACCCTCGTTTATCTCTAATCATCCTCATTTCCTTCGTGTTTTATCCGTCATGTCTCTAAACAAGCTCACAGAGCGCTGGTGAAAAACTCCCCCTGAACTCCCACAGGTGGCGAGCTGCTCAGAAAACTTCATGTGATTATAGAAAAGTGTGTCCACATGTAAGCGATGGGATGAAAGTGTTTGTACGAGGCATCCCCCACCCAGCTGCTCAAGACTTCTGACAGTACAGGCAAGTAATGGAGGGTCAGACAGCGGGGGAGGAGAAGTCATTCTCAGAGCATCCATCCCAGAAACCAGCATCCAGCCTGGTCTTCATCTCCAGGCTCACAGCCGTTGATAAAGGAGCAGTGAAGGCTGGATGTTGTGTTGTGGTTCACAGTGGTCGTGGATATCATTTTATCTCAGTTTATTTTCGGTCTGTTTAAACATTTCATTTGAATGTGTTTCAGGAATCAGGAACTTAAGATGGATGCTCTTTTATTCAAACAGTCTGATATAATGGACACAGCTATATATTCAGAGATTTCGATACAGCGGTACCACTAATGTTGAAAAATGAAAAATAGGCCAATACAACGTCTATAAAACTGGAAATTCCAAGTCCAACTTTCTTTCTGTCGTGATTTTTGATTGTTTGACTTTTTGTGATTTGAACCACACCAGTGGGCTTCACATGCTAGATGCTCTACACAAGATGCTCGTAGTCTCTCGATTACATCAAAGGACGTAAAAAGGCCCCAGGAGGAGGCCTCAGGACAGACTCGGGACACGCTGCAGAGATTACAACTCTCGGCTGGCCTGGGAACGCCTTGGTGTTCCCCCGGACAAGCTGCAGGAGGTGGCCGGGGAGAGGGAGGTCTGTGCTTGAGCAGTAAGGTTGTGTTTATACACCACGGATAAGCAGTTGTGCCTATTATATTTTATTAAATGCACCTGAAGGTCGTAGTTGATGGATCATAGATAAATGACCAGTCACAAAAAAAACTTGAAGAGCAGGGTGAAGTTCACTTGGACGCTTGCATATTCATGGAGAAATATAAATATTATCGATGCATGATTGTGGATTTTATCTTATCTGCAAAGAGATGACACTTCTGAGTAGAGGCTGAGATTAATTTCGTTAATTTAATCGCTTTTGGTGACCGAAGCTTTTTTAATTTCTTTTTTTTATTTAATGAACAATACCAAAAACTTCCAAAAATTGGCATTTGCCCCTAGAGTCAAAGCATACCTTGAGCTTTCTTCTACATGGGTTTTGTTAAGTGAAGTTTCTCCTTTGGTTACCTCAGCTGATGCTAAGATTTTCATTCGGAGTGAGCAGGATGAACAGGGTTAGAAATGAGTATAACAGAAAGATAGATGGACGGATCAAATCAACAAGACATCAGGACAGCAGAGTGAACAGGAAGGTTTACAAGATGGTAGCGAGACCTGCTATGATGCATGAATGACAGGAAGTCGAGCTGGAGGTGGGAGAAGTTGAAGATGCTTTTCACTGGGAGTGACCCGAAGGGACAAGATTAGAATATCAGAGGGACAGCTCAGGTTGAGGTTTGAGGGGCATGTTTGAGATGGTTTGGACATGTGCAGAGGAGGGATGGTGGATATATTGGGGAAAGAGTGTTGAAGATGGCTCTGCCAGGTTGGAGGAAAAAAGGAAGACCACAGAGAAGTTCATGGATGTCGTGAAGGAGGACATGATAGTTGTTGTGATAGGGTTGGGTGCTAAGGGTAGGGCGAGATGAAGGGAGATGATCTGCTGTGGCAACCTCTAAAGGGAGCTGAACAGAAAAAGGAACCAACAGAATAATTTTATACAGATTATTTTGTTTTCATAATTGGTGGAAGCCAAAATTAGATTAATTGTGTTGCCTTATATTTAGTTTACAATCCGTGGCCACTGGTCCCCCTTCATCCAGAACTATGTCTGTCCTGTCAAATACACTTCTCGGGTAGGTGACCACATTTTGTTAGAACTGTCCATGTGGTTATTTTGATGCTGTCAGCTGTGATTCAGAGCCCAACTGTGTAATATCTGCTTCAGAGTCCTGACTTTTAGCTACTTTTCTCTGTGCCCCCCGTTCCTCCTACCCCCCTGTTGAGGCCTCGGTATCACCTCGTCCTCTGATTGTTTCAGGACTCGGCCTCAGGTTGTCCTTGGCAGCGGGCACTAGAGAAAATGTTTAGCCTGTTTGTTTTTCTAGTAATTAGCCCTAAAACGGCCTGTAATACAGACTGTTAATGGTCCACAGAGAGCTGAGCCTGTGTCAACACACGTGTGTGTGTGTGTGTGTGTGTGTGTGTGTGTGTGTGTGTG
>NW_024582611.1:538812-587263 GCF_018398535.1 Haplochromis burtoni | reverse complement strand
GTGTGTGTGTGTGTGTGTGTGTGTGTGTGTGTGTGAGAGAGAGAGATGGTGTGTTTTTTTTGTGAGGAGGCGATCAGCCGTGTGAAAGTGGAAGCTTTCTGTGTGTGTGTAATGTGAAAATGTTGGTTTTCCCATCCAGAATGAGCCGGCTGCTCGATCTGCTCTCTATCAGCCGAGCGCACAGACAGATTCCAGCCTCTCCGATCACCTCCCCACTGCCTGCGCTCTGCTGCTCGCACTCTTCCTCATTATTGCGCCGTCAGCTGAGTATGGGATGGTAATGTTGCTCAGCCTATTACAGATATTTTAACAACTGCTTTTAGTGGTTAAATTTAGAGGATCGCCTTCGACCTTTGGTGCGCCTTCTCCATGAGATCATGGTCAATCTGCACTGTAACTAATGGATACTAAGAAAATAAAGCTGCAGTTAGTCAGTAAATCCATTAGCTCATCAATGGAAAGTTATTGTCCATTATTTTGATACATGATTACATATTAACCGTCAAGCTTTTGTTCCCATTTTACAATTCCTCTGAACTTTCCGCTTTTGGGGCCTCATTTCTGTAAATTTAAAGACTTTTGGATTTTGTTCTCTAAAAATGTAAACTGTCGTCCGATTTCAAAACAGAAAAATCAAAACAGACTCCAGTGAAACTCTTTCTGCTGGGGAAAAACAAAAGAGTTCATCGTTTGAGTGCATCAAAAACAAAGTGCTTAACCATCACATAACCACACACTGCCATTCGCTTTAGGGAGAATTAACTTAATTGTCAACATTTGCTGCTTTTATTTGCCTTTCAATTATGATAAATTTAATATTTTGGAAGTTAGACAAAACAGCTTTCACTGTTTTCATAGACTTTTGATCCATCTGTTGTCTGAACAGCTGATCTGATTCAGGGCTGCAGTGAGCTGGAGCCTGTCCCAGCTCATTTTGGCAAGCTTGGTCAGAGATGCAGGGTAAACTCTGGACAGATTGCCGGCCCTTCGTAGGCCGAACACAGAGAAACATTCTGGTTCACATTCATGCCTACAGTCAATTTTGAATCAGCGATTACTCAAATGTGCCGATCTGTGGATAGTGGAAGGCAGCTGTCATACCCAGAGACAACAGGGAGGTGCAGCAAGAACATTAAGCTCCCCTGTGAAAATCATTTATTTAAAAATATTTTAAAAAATCAGTTACCTAATAAATCAACATAATTTTTAGTTTAAGCTGTTAAAGAGAGCATCTCAGTTTTTTCATGATAAGAAATAAGAAGCCCCCCCCCCCCAAAAAAGACAAAAACAAAAAAAAACCCAAAGTGTTGTTCAGCCATCAGATATTAAATATTTTGGTCTGTTTGTCAGATAGAACAGTGGATAACCTCCAGATCTTCAGCACAGCATGAAGATAAGAAACAGGTTACCGCATAAAGCTGCCATAAACCAAAACCAGTGGCCAAGTGACTTAAACCTTTGTGCCCAGACAAACTTCATCCTGCAAGTAACCCTAAAAACCTAAAACCCAATTGGTTGATTTGATTAATTGTTTACCTGTTAGTAAAACATATAATAGTTTGATATTAAGTGCTGCCAATCTTGATCCTGACATATGACAGATTAAATATTTTGGACTGTTTTTCAGACAAAATGTTTCTACTTTAAGAAATTCCGGAATTTTTTGGTCTCACATTCTGTTAAATGTTAATGAAGCTGCTGGTCAGCTTGCCTCTGTGTTTTATGCAATCCCTTCAATATTTCAATTCTTTAAATAATATTAAAAAACAATGTGCCAAATATTCAGCTTTTTCTGTCTTTTATAATGAAATAAATTATTTGTTTAGATTTTGCAAATGCAACTTTGCAAGCAAAACATTAGACATGAGAAGAATGTCACAGCTGAGTAGCTGCTAACCACCACCCTGTTTTCAAAGGAAAAGGGCAAATATTAGATGTTTCTAAATGACTCATTACTCTTTAGTTCATTCAGTTTAATTTAAATATTTAAATTTGTTTGTGGACTGTTACACAGATCAGACTTCACTGCTGGATGTTTTACAGACCAAACAACAATCACATGATCATGAAATTAGTCATCAGATTAATTAATACATTTAAAAAATGATTTAACTGATTAATTAACTATAACTTTAAACCTTCGGCGGTAACTAATTACCAAACATGAGAATTTACTTTAACCACTTTTCTGGATCATCATTTCTAACCACGTAATTCGTTCTCAAATGTGCTTAATAACAAAAATAAGTGTTAGCGGCAGCCCTCGACTGGGGTTATGAGTAATTTTGATGACTTGCTGACCCTCTGCTAGTGCTGGAAACATTCACACATCCTTCCAGGGTTCACGTGTAGCCAGATATTTGTCACTTTTAACGGTGACAGTCAGAATAATAAGAAATACCCCAGTAACTGTTTTCTCCAATCACTACATAAAACGTGAGCTGCAATGATTAGCCAATAGATGATTCATCTGCAGCTGTTTTCATATTTATTCAACGTTTTCGGTCATTTTTAATAAACTGAAAGTAGAAAATTCTCCCAGTGCGCTTTTCTGCTTCTCTTGGTCTCGTGTTGAATATGTAATATTTTTCTAATTTAAAAGTAAAAAGATATTTGGTAACATCACTTTATGCTTTTGTATGTTGAGATTTCGCATTATTTTTCTCCCATTTTATTATTTTATTGACCAAAAAAGACTTTGTACTTCTTTAATCTAGATTATTTGATCATTTGTTTACATTTAATTATGTCTTAAATACGGTTTGAAAGCGCGAGGTTTTCACAGCACATGCTCTTTTTATCCCTTCTCGTAGACAGTAGGTTCATATGTTGGAGTTATGTCATCACCTTCAATCTTTTATGTTCTTATATCAGATTTTTTTTTCTGCAGGTTGTTGGATGTACAACCTGCAGCCTTTAAATGATAACTCTTTACATTTATAATTAAAGGTCTGAAGGAACGCCACATTTGTTTTCTCTCTTCAGACGGTTTTGTTGATTTATGAGCGTCCAGCTGACTCGGCTCAGATTGCTGTTCGGGACGGTTTTGGGAACTCTGAGCTGGAGGCCCGAGCAGCTGAGAGAAATATGGCTTTTGGACATTTTTTATTAAGTTTCCTTTGAGTTCTCACCGCGTTGCTGTTGGTCTCCGTGTGAATTCTCTCGAAGCCCTGCGGCATTTTTCTCAGGCCAGCTTTATGAAAATGTGAAACCAGACAAATTTATCACCACAGTGCTCTGTGTGCAATTTGGAAAAACACTTTCTTGGCATCTGAACTCACACATTTCAGCGCACGGGTCAGAGGTTTATTTTCAAATATTCTCAGTTCAGATCTGATCAGTTGACCGGTGCTTGAATGCCAAGGTTCAAGTTAAACGTGTTGGAAGTAACAGTGAAGATCTTGAGGTTACGTGAGGTGAAAGAGAACCTGATTCTGCTCACATTTAACGAACATTCACAGCTTCATAGTTTCTCTTGTTTTGTTTTTTGCAGCGGGAGCAGGAAAACGCCATGACGCGTCTGAAGAAACAACAGGCTGAGCTCGAAGCCATGAGGCTGCGTTACCTAGCAACGGAGGAGAAGGAGGCGGTCCGACAGGACCGACAGGAGCTGGACAGCATCAGGAACGAGCTCAACAGGTGATGGTGATGATCAAGTTCAACAGACTCGGGGTGTCTTTCTGTTACGTGGCTGCACTTATCCCAACATCAGCAACCGCAAAGTGGTCGCAAAAATCAGCTCGGCCAACCCAGAGTTTCCCAATCTAGCTGTGAGCACGCTCACACGAAACAGTTGAAACATCATAGAGAATGGCAGGAGTAAAGCTGTCTGCACGCTTAAGACTGGAAATGCCTCTGTAGACAAAATTCACTATAAGCCAGCAAACAGCTGTGAGCAATTACTTTTTTTAATTACAGCCAACAGGAAAAAAAATAAAGTTGCACCTAAAACATGAATGAATAAAATTCAGTTTCTTATTTGCACTACTTTCCAGAGGACTGAGGCATCCTTTGGCAGTAGCTTTTTCTCGTCTTGAACATAAAAGTTCTGCAAATCTGCAGCATAAGTTACCATGGCAACGTGCCTCATTTGTAATAATAAAATCTGAGCGTTGAACCTGAAAGTATATTGCCCCAAACCCTGCTTCACAGTACAGACTCCTGTAAGGCATTTTGTTTTCTTCAACAGGTTAAAACAGCAAGATGACAGATTAGGCCCCACCCCCTCTGTGCTTGACCCCGCCCCCGGTCTGGCTCTGAGCGAGAGCGCCGAGGAGCACCTGAGCCGCCTGTTGGAAGAGAGAGACGCGTTGCTAAGGACTGGAGTTTATACCCACGAAGACCGAATCATCGCCGAGCTCAACAGGCAGATACAGGAAGCCATGACGGACAGAGGGAAGCTCTGACCGCTGCTGCAGCCGTCCAATCAGAGTCTGAGTCATACCTGAGGCTGCAGGTAAATCGGCTACCTGTTTGAATTCAGTTCGAAACCTGAGTCCGATTTAATCACATCTTTGTAATTCTTCAGAAAGAAAACAAACAGGCGACACGTTTGTTGTAATTGGGTAAAATTTAAATGGACCCTTTCTGCTAATATCCAGCTTATATTTTTATTTTCCGAAAATACTACAACAGCTTTTCATGATTTACAGTTCAAAGTAATCCCTGTAACCTGCATCCCCCCCGGCTCATCTGAAACGCGCTGTTTTAGCTCCTCCCCTTTCAGGACCACCCTCACTTTCAGACACACACGGGCGAAGCAGAGCCTGCGGGCTCCAACCGACCACAGACCACATCAGTCTGAAAGATGTTTATTCAGCAGATCCCGACTGCTGAATAAACATCTTTCCTCTGTGCTGCACAATCAGGCATTAAATTTTTCATTATTATGGTATTTGTGTATAACATATAAATAATTAATGTTAACCTAGACCTTTGTGCATTCGTGCAGATCTGTGCTGTGTTACATTTTGATTAAATGTAAAACAGTTTCCCTCTGTATTTATCACATAAAGCAATGAGACGTGCACAATGGTCCTTTTAAGACAATTACCGAGCAGCGGGGACATTTTTAAAGTAAATGCAGAATATTATTGAATTATTGCGCTCTCTGTAAGTATTTTTATTTTTTAAACAAGGCCTTGAGCCTCCTGTGCTGGCAGTGATATGTCACATGTACCTTAATCATGGAGTTTAATGTAGTGCAGTGTGTAAAGTTCGATATCAGCAGCGTCTATACGGAAAAAGGCAGCTTTCCTACGATTGGCTTTCACTTTAACGCAAAGATGAACAGCATGTAGCCTCTATGGCTGCTGTGTCTGAGATAACTGTATTAGGGATACCCCCTCTCTGTGACATCATACAGAGCAAACAGTAAAAAAAAAAACTGTGATATTAAGTATTCAGAGCAGTCTGAAGTCAGAGGTTTCAGCCCACAGAGAGTACTTGTACATGCACTGACTTCGTTATTTAAAAATTTTACCAACCTCATTATGAACATGCACCAATAGAATAGATATGATAGAAAATATAGCTACTTAGAACCTGAATGAGATCTTTTTCTCATGTGCGCCAAAATCTGTCTCCAAACAGAACTCAAGCGCATGATGGTGGATGAACTCTCCCGGAGTCCTGAAGCTTCGACAGCGTCTGTTACATAAATCAACCTCTATTTAAAATCTGTGTTTATCTGTGAACGAGTGAGTGTTGTATAAAAACTCAGAGTTTTGCTTTTAAAGCATCATCCTGCTGATTTTCAGTGTTTTACCTTTAAAAAGACAAATGCATAACGTTCAAGGACACTGCAACATTCACTGAGTGTCTGTTAGTGTATTAACTGTGTAAATAGACTCGTCCTTCATTTGTTGTGTCAGTGAACGCACCACAGACTCAAACGATGATTAGTTAATTGTTCGATTTCTTCCTTTATTTCATGTTTTGTGAATATCTGAAAAAGATATTCGGTTTAGTTTAACAGAGGATCAGGAAAACTTCCTTTTTTTTCACTCCATGCAGATAAATTTATTTTGTTGAAGTTATTATGCTCATTTTTACATAATGGCTGCTTAGGAAGCAGAGAATAAATTATAATATAATAAAAACTAACTTTTGATTTTTGGATCTTGTTAAAATCAACAAGATCGGATGTTTCTTTACTAAAAACAGGAAACCAGCAGAGTGATCCATGAGAGCCTGAAGCATTACTGAGTAAATGTTCTTTTTAAGTTATTAGAGACTCTGACGAGCCTGTGTGCAGTGTTGAGGAGTTTTTCCGTCTGACAGCAGGTGGCGCTGTAGCCTCAGAAACTCTCCTGCAAACACTGAGATCTAATTTATTTTTTAATGATCAGAGATGACTGATCTGTGTGCACGTGTGGAATAAATTATTTTGAGAGAAAAGCTGCTGTGTGTCTTTCATTAGTGTTTTTAGAGAGCAGATCAGTATGTTTACTCATCATTAAAAATGTTAAATTCTCCTGAAACAGTTTCTTTTAAATAAATTCATTTCTCTGTTCGCCAGTAAATGTAAATATGAGAATATTTCATTGGAGTCCTGATTGTGATTTTATTCTAAACCAAATGAGGAGGAAGAATTACAGATGATGTAAAAATGAATCTATAACTGCTGTTGCTCATTGGACTGGAGCTTTAGTACTCGAGTAATACAGGACGCAAGTAACTGAGTGAGGTCATTTATGATGCACACTTCCATGTGCCATTGGGATATTTTAAATTCTCAAAATATTCCCTACAATCCATCCAATTGATTATTAAACTGTAAGTTCTGCAAAGTTTCTGTTAATTACAGCTGTTAGAATTATTTTTTTTAAAGCAGTAAATATAGCAGAGTATATTCTAAAAATGCAAAACACTTTTAGGTCCAAAGTAAAATGAAACAAAGCTGAAGATGGACTGCGCTGAGCAGACAGACGACATGTGTTATAACATGTAGAACATGTTCTCTCACACACGCAGATGCATTAGTGTGTGCTGACGGTGAGCAGATGTTCCAGCTCATCCATGCAGACGAGGACGAGAGGAAGACGTGAAGAAAAAGTCAAGTGAAAAAATGTTGATGTTTAAAGCGAAATCCTTTCAAGTCTTGTCGGCTTTCTGCGTTTTTACCCCCAGCTTTTAAAACTTCAGTTCAATTTGCTGCATAACAAGGATGTAAAATGATGCTCAGATGTTAGTGACCCTCTCACTGTTTTTATTCTGAAAAATGTTTTTACTTGATAAGTTTCCAAAGAAAGCCAGGAGCAGCTGTGATGCAAAAGTGATGTTATTTACAAACTGAGTTGGCACCTCTAGTTGTATCTCTCCTCTTTTTGATTTTTTTCATATCAGACATCATTATGTCATAATTACACCTAATGAGACAATTGAAACAAGAGGACTTTGAACTGAAACAATGGAAAGGATGATCCAACTCCTTCAAGTCTCTTTCAAAGGATGGCAGTTGTTTCCAGTTGTCTTTTTGTGTCTAAAATTTTGGAGCAAGTACAACCAAAATGGAAATAAAATAGGGTTTTAAAATCAAAACATACGGACAGAAGACTCAAAGAAAAATGCTTTTGAAAACAGAAAATGCAACAAAATAAATGAAAAGCAGTCAGTGTTTGCAAGAGTGGGACAGATGAAATGAGATTCACATACAGGCTTTAATTATTTTCTTCCTTTTTTAAAGCCAGAATGTTCACTTATTAACCCTCTGAAGTCGTCATCAGTGACAACCTGAATCCAATCAATAACCTGAACTCTAAAATCTAGGCAATCAGAACCTGTCATTTTTGGTTTTACTAAATTGTCCTGCCTTTGCAAACAGCCAGCAAAGAAAAGTGTCAGTGGAAATGCAGCACAACAAATGCACCTTACACTTTTGCTCCTAAAAGTCCATTTAGTCTTCCTTCAAAATATAGGGTTAGGGGTATAAGAAAAGTAGGACTGTGTTATAGCTGCTGCTAGTTGAATGGTCAACCTTCAAATATTGTGATTCCATTTTTGCCAGATGTTGGATATTGGAAAGTCTCGAAAGCCATTCACTGATGTCAGCGGGTCATTTTTAAAATGTTCTGCTGCTACTTTGTAGTGACTTACAGAAAGTCTTTGATACAACAGATTTTAGAGTATTCAAGAAACGTGTGAAGAACAGGATTGGAGCTATAGCTCGCATATGGATGAAAAGCAACATGGAACAGACACCAGAGAATTAATGATACAGTCAATAGTTAATAGTCAAAGGCCATTTAAAGTAATGAGACTATAATTTTATCATTTAATATTCTTAGGAATGGTTTTAATTATTGTATCTTCTTTTATATATTTTCTGTTATCGTGTATATTTTCTTTCCAAGTAAATATATATTTATTGTAATTTCTTATCTTTGTATATTGCGGATATAAAAGCCCAACTAGTCACAAGGGTTGGAAATTACGAATAGCTATACAATCTGTGCAACATACCACTTTTATTGCACTGCATTGCATTGTCTCTGTCAAATAACATTTAATATGTAATAATTAGTAACAGTAATTTACTCTTATTTCTTTCGTACAGACGATTCAAATTTATTTTGTTCTGGGAAAAGTCAATAGTCAATATATGTCCCTACCCTCACCTGTCGTCGTGCGCTCTGGGTAGTGACCAAAAGAATGATGGAGATTGTAGATACAAACGACCAGTAGGGGAAATGATCTTCATCCAAAGATCCTCCTGTCAGGATCCTCCTCCATCCTGTCAGATGGAGAAGGATCATTCAGGAGGCATATAACCACCTCTCCACCGCACTGAAAGGAGCTAGTCGAGATGCTTTGGTCACCTGACTAGGATCCCTCCTGGATGAGGTGTTCGGGACATGTCCCATCAGGAGGAGGCCCAGAGTAGAGCCTTGATTCTTGCTGGTTACCTGTCAACATCTCAAATTTCTTCAGCAAGAGTCAAATCTGTCTTGCACACAAGTTTATTCATGCTGTGCATTTTAGCATTTTAACATTAGAGTCAATGGGGATCGTCTCATTTTTGCAGTCAGCCTCTCGTGGCCATTAGAGGAACTGCAGTTTGGGGGACATTTCCAGCCTTGAAGGTTGCTGATCGTCTTTTGAGCAGAACATTGCTCTGTGCTGAGATAAATCTCATCAGCTTCACCTGACAGTGGGTTTAATGTTGTGGCTGCCGTGCACAAACGGACTCTTTCATGTGATATATCTGAAGCTGTGGTCGGGTTACCAGCAGACAGATTTTCTCACAGTGAAACTTTCTCCTCCAACATGTTTCCAATTAAAACTTGAGAAAAAAACCCTCCAAAGCTTGATGTCTAATTGGTTTTGAAAGTGCAACCTCTACTCTGCTTAATATGCTCCCAGTCTTCCGAACAGGAAATTCCACTCAAAGCAAAGCATTATAACCATTACACCCATTACACACACACACGGTGGGGGAAACCCCATTCTCTGAAGTCTTCTTCTCTTGTATCTGCCACTGTGGAGTACAACCGAGCTGACCCACAGTGTTTGTTCTAAAGTGTGTGTTTTAGTTCCCATTAATCATACTGTCGTTATTATTATGTTTCTGTTAATCCACCAGTATGTGCAAGCTCTGAAACTGAATTTGCAACTTTACTTATTCATGAATGAACAGTTACTTTTAGTGTTTGACCTGATTGACGATTGATTAATGTTTGACTTCAGGGTATCAGCTCAAATTTGGACATTTAGTTCAGTGAATGTAATTTTTAGTTTTAAATTTTAAAAAAAATCTTAAAATGCTGAACAAGTACAGTTTGTCTGGAGAGGTTGCCAGTAAGAAGAAAGCTGCTTTCCTTTATAAAGAACACGGCAGTATAGCTTTGGTTTGCAAAGTCTCATCTGCGGAAACCACCAAACGGCTGCAACAGTCCTTTGGACTGATGAGACCAAAGTGGAGATCTTTGGCTATAATGCCCAGCGCCGCATTTGGAAAAAATAAAACACAGCATATCAGCACAAACCATCATCATCATCTCTGAATCACTGTGGGGGACGGGTGATGATGAGGGCTTGTTCTGCAGCCACATGACCTGTGCACCTTGCAGCCATTGAGTTGACCATGAACTTCTCTGTAAGTGTTTTAGAGCAGCGGTCCCCAGCCTTTTTTGCGCCACGGACCGGTTTATGCCCGACAATATTTTCACGGACCGGCCTTTAAGGCGTCACGGATAAATACAACAAAATAAAACTAGTACCGGTACCGAAAAAAAGAAGGTTTATTCATAACACACGTGAAAAGACCCAGGAAAACCGAGTTAACGATAAAAACGATAACAAAATAACGCTGAAAACCGATAAAAACCCTGAAAACCACACATTTCACACCTGAGCCTAAACTCTCGCGGCCCGGTACCAAACGACTCACGGACCGGTCCGAGGCCCGGGGGTTGGGGACCGCTGTTTTAGAGAATGCCATTTCTAACAAATGAAGCTTGGCTGACAATGGGTCAAGCAACAGGACATTACCCGTTACAGTTAAGCACAGAAATCTACAAAATGACTGAAAATAAAAAGAATCAAGTTGTTCAGTGGGCCAGACCTCAACCCGATCAAAATGCTGTGATGGGACCTCAAGAGAATGGGTTAGTAGTAAAATGAGTCACAAAGCAAACCAGATTGTCATTTGATTGCATTAAAAATACTCCAAAATGAATCAACAGCACAAACCTGGTTTAAAAGTCTGATTCAGTCACTGACTTGGCAAACACAAAGTGCTAGCAGCTGCAGCTACATGTCTCAGCATCCACCTGCCTGTCAAAGAGGACACGGCCCTAAACTTAAAACTGGACATTTATGACAGGGGTCTGTGGAGATGGACTCACTTTGGGAGTCTAAGCCCCCATTAGAGCACCTTTGGTTTTCCAGCCCTGAAGGCTGTGATGCCTAAACCTGCAATGCTTCGATCCCGTTTTGTAGTTTAGTGTTTTTATTTTCTTCAGTGTTGTTTTTTGGTAGTTTTCTCTCTGTTTGTTACATGTTTTGTTTATTATCATTTTATAATAAAAAAAAAGTTTAATATTATTACCTCCTTTGATGTTAAGCAAAGCTTGTAATAGTAAAGTTTCATTATTGCTCATTAAGTTGTTCTTGGGTCACAGTAACCTGATTTCTATTACAAGTACTCTGTTTATAGTCTAATTTACATCCTGTTGTACATTAACAACTTTTTTCCCTTCATTTCAACTCATTTCCAAATGAGCGATTGCTATAATTAGTGTGCAATTTCCCTTTTTTCTGATTTTCCTCATTGCATAATCTGGATTCTCTTTCAGCTGGGGATGTTTTAAATTATTTAGGCTGAGGTCATAAATCAGGCATTCTTCTCTTTTTTTCCTCTTCCTGGGAATTTAATGTCTTTGTTCATTTTTCACTTGTTCAAACAAATGAAACTGAACAGTTTTCCTCCTCTCTCTCGTCTCTCAGTCAGCAGTTTCTATACGTTTGTTTTTCTTCCTTCACACTAACTGCTTCTAATTAAAACTATCGCTGCCATAATCTCATTACGTGTAATCTAATCTTGACTCACTCATGTGTCTGTCAGACATTTAGAAAGTGGGGGGAAAAAAACTCCTCAAACTTCTCGTTGTGGGATCATTTGTTTGGCTTCAGAGTTTGGATCAGTTTCCCACGGTGAAAAAAAAATCCCTGTGAGTGATGTCTGAAGGCTCGCCTTGTGTTTGTTTTGGTAAAATTTTGTTGAATCCTCACAGGAATAATTTCAGAAATCAGACTGGAAAGTTTGAAAATGCAGCTTGCAGACTGACAGAGAGGAGGTCAAGGCAGGGCTGTGTGTGTCACACATTATTAGCAGTAAGTAGAGGCAGCTGGTGATTGAGGGATGGACCATCCTGTGTAGCAAGAAGATAAAATATTTAAGCCGTGTGAAGGTGAAAAACTTCAGAAATTATTTAAAAATGGAATTTGGGAACAGGAATCGTTTTAATCTGATTAATATCCGATTCTCGTCTGATCAGCACCTCTGTGACCACTTAAAGGTTTGACAGTGACAACTGACAGCACCAATACATGTAGGGTAAACACCAAAGACTGTATATAAAAGATGGCTGGGGTCTTCATGATGTAACCCTTTTCTTTCTAGATACATTTTGAAGGTTCAATGTTACCATCATGACCACTGATCATGCCGTTTTTGGGAGCCATAAGTGATCATATTTGTTAGATACAGTAAAAAACTTTTCAGCTAATGATAGCAAGCTAATAACACCTTCAGTCATTTTTTTTTACATTGCTAAAGCTACTTTCATAAACATAATTTAAATTTAATTAATGGAAAAGAGAACCTTCCCCATCAAGGACAAACTTTTTGGACTCCTTCACAAGTAAATCATATCATCTGTAAATATAATGTAGCAGCAATAAATCCAGATGGATGAGTTATAAAAAAGACAACAAAGAAATTCTATAACGATGATGTTACAAGAGGCTAAAATCATTTTTGTACCAGACCAGTTATTTCTGCTCTATAACAGGACATTTGGAGAGACTCACTTCTGGAAAGAGCCTTAAGCCAAGTCGGCTCACAGTAGTAATATTTTCTGTGCAGAGATGAAAGCAGTGTCAATTTTTGTTGTAAACAAGACAAATTTCAAGCTCAACAAATTGCCGTGGACATAAAAGTGGTTACATTTTTCTGTCATCCCCAGAAAGTTAATGTAGTGCAGGTGATGTAAGACAATAAGATCACAGAGAGCATCATGGGTAAGAATCAAAAGTGGATGTCAGCTTTATTTTCCTCTGGAACAACGTCTTTTTGCTATTTGATCTCATTTTGTCAATCTTTTTAAAAAATGGGAATGGGAGGAGGGAGGGGAGCTGAGGGAATCATGCAAACAAGATTGAGCTGAAATTGGAGACTTTCTGTTTCACATTACAGAGCAAATGATTATCATCATCATCATCATCATCATCATCATCATCAGAGGCCCCAAGTAAGTTTCACTTTCTGTTCAGGTCATCATCAGAGTTTAACACTGAAAATGTCAGAAGTAGGACTTAGAACACAGAAGGTAAATCTTTATATTGCCTAAATTATTATTAGAATACTTACCTATTTAATTAGAAACATCTGTTGGAGCTACACTTTTCTCAGGTTATAGTGTTAAAGTCCAGCTTCTGGATTCTGAACAAGAAGTGAGCTTGGTCAAAGTTTCACTTTAGTCCCAACTGATCCACAGTTTGCATCTTTCTATATACATCGTTGGATCAAGCTGCATTCTGAGTAAAGAGATATTTCTCTCAGGTGCAAAACTGTTTTACTTTTAAGAACACAAACGAGTCTGTAAGAGTTTGAGGGGCACCTCTGTCCAGATGCTCGACTGCCCAAACATCTGGATTTATTATCTTTATTGCAGAGGCTGGAGGCTGCCAGTTGCTAGGTGAAGTTGGATGCTAACAGGGTGCTGCACCAAATCCTCCTCATTGCTTTGGTCACTAGCAGGTTGCTTCTGTTGCCTGCAGTTTGCACAGAAGATGTGTCTGTAAACACAGTTGTCAATCAATAGTGAAAGAAATAGAACCATTCACCTGCAAAAATAACAGTTTTCACCTTTAGAAATATGCCGTGTCAGCACTAATTTCATGGTTTTTTTTACTAGTTTCTGGTTTGCATCACACCTTTTGGTTTTCTGCACAATTTACAGCTGAGAGCAGTAACCTGATAGAGGTCAGAGGAATCCCAAGGGCGTGTTTGGTGTAGCAATGTCCACCAACCAGTGTGGGGTTTTTCTCTGGTAACCTGTGGTTTCCAGGTGGATTCTCACTGGTTTGTAGGCCTGTGTGACTTTAGCGATGATTCTGTCGTCAGCCTTCACCAACTGGTTGGGGAATAAACATTTTTCCAATTTCTCCAGGCCTGTGTGAGGTCTAAAGGTGCTCCTGACCTCTCTGAGACACGCATGTGATAAAAAATAAAATAGTTTCCCTGCAGTGAAACATCTGTTTGAGTTTTGGTTTGGACAGCAGAGTTACATCCACTCGGCCGGTCTTTGGAAAGAGAAGCTACAGTTTTCAGATTATTAACATTATTAAAGCTTTTTTAACGCTCAGGCACAAAAACCTATTTGGTGTTCATCTGGTATTAAATGTGCTTTTTACCCTCAGTCGTTTTAATAGAAAGTGAATCGTTATGACACAGGACTATTTACACAGCTGAGATCTGAGTGGATTCAAACTTGCATTGCGTAGCAAATATACTCTACCAGACAACATGATAAACTATTCTTCAAAACCCAAAATTTGTTAACATGTTTGTGCCTCATCTGAGATAAAAAAACAACAACCCATGAACTTAAGAAATGTTTAGCATACGAAAAAGAAATTAAACACATGCTGTCAACTTCATATTGAAACTTTTTAAAAAATGATTATTTCATCAAGAAAAAAGAAATTTCAAGAAATCACATCCATCACCTCTGCACTATTTCCCTCTTTTCTTCATCATCTCTAATATTAAATTATAAACATTTTAAAACAAAAGTGCCTGAAGCATGATATGAGGAAAAAGATAAATATAATTTGTTTCCTTTGTCCTTTCTTTTTTTTGTCTGTTTTTTGTTTTGTTTTTTTACAGTACATACTCTTTGTATGGTGTTCATTTTGTGATGTAAAACTCGAGCGTCATCCTCAGACGTTCGAGTCGTTGCTCACTGTTTGCTTTGGTCGCGCCCTCCTTTGGCATCACTGTTGCAAAAAGAAAAAAAGAAGTAAAGCTACAGACAGACCATTAGTCTTAATATTTTTGGTATTTCATTGTTATTGTCCCGGTTTCAGGAAAGAGTTTTCTTTGGAGGGAACCCTGTTGTGGATTCCAAAACGTCCCCAATAAATATTCAAAAGTTTGTTAGTCCGACTCCTCCGTCTGAATCTCTGCTGAGAAAAAAAGAAGGAAAGAAAAGAGATCTTTGGTTTGGTTGAATCAGGAGTTTCTCCAGCAGGGTGAATGTGGCTTGAATGCTGCTCCTCTCCAGAATTCTCAGTCAGTCAAGTCAAAAGTGTAAACAGTCAGACAAACGTTCCCACCAAGACAGATAAATCTGAAAAAAGTCTTAAGTAAAGACCCCCATCCACACAGAAACATCGGGAAAGCATGAAATCTGTTCCCTCTCTTCCTGTGTGCTTTAATAAAGAGCATTCAGTTTGTTTGCAGAGACATGTGACCTCTACTGTGTGTTTTCAGAAACACTGGACATATCCTGATATAAATCTGGTGACAGTTAAAATAACTGTTTTTTTAAT
Source organism: Haplochromis burtoni (assembly GCF_018398535.1). Lineage (NCBI taxonomy): Eukaryota > Metazoa > Chordata > Actinopteri > Cichliformes > Cichlidae > Haplochromis > Haplochromis burtoni. The sequence continues at coordinate 571,984 of NW_024582611.1, read as the reverse complement.
GGTCACCTGACACTGCATCACTCAGGAGAGAGAGAGGCCCAAAAATGAGCCCAAATAAAAAGCAATAGTTGGTATTTATTAGGGGACCAACACATTTAACTCCCTCTGCTGGCATCAGCTAAGACCTCCAGGGAAAACCATCCTGATCCAGAATCAGCTACAAAGTGAGGATCTGATATTAGGAGCTGGTTATTTATCATACACTGACTCTTCTTCCCATCATCAAAAAAAGTCTGCAATGGTCACGGCAGACAGCGCCAGCTCCCTGAGCCTGCTTCTGCCAGAGGTGTTTTTCCTGTTTAAAGGGAGTTTTTCCTTCCCACTGTTGCCTTTCTCATAGGGATCATCTGATTGTTGGGGTGTTCTCTGTATTATTTTAGGATCTGTGCCTTACAATATAAAGCGCTTTGATGCAACTTTTGTTATGATTTGGTGCTAAATAAATAAAGCCGTATCGTGTCCGTTAAAATGGGTTGATCTATTCAGCTAATAGATGAAGGAAGCTAACAATGACTGGTGGAGAGTTTGGACATAAATGCCACAACCAGCAGCTTTTCTCTGTGTGTTTGCAAGTTTTTTACTTCAACCGCAGTCAGGTGGGTCAACACGACTGAAAAGTTACAACAACCATGACACTTCCTCTCATGTTGTTTGGTTTAGAGCTTGTTGGAAAGCTGTTATTGCATTACTGTGGTAACTTAAGGTGTTGTCATCAACTTAAAAGCAAGGAAAGGTGAAGCAAATGTGATCATAAATAAGACCAAAGTGACTCTCACACTACACTGAAATGATACTTGCCCAAAAATATTTACCATTTTGTTGTTTATCCCTGGAAACTCCTGGAATTCGCAAACTTTATTTTTAATCCACACGTTTAATTTAGTGCAGGTTGGACCCAATTAACACAGTGATGCTCCTCAGGAGCTTTATTTCTGGAAAACTAAATTAGAATTAATATGAAGTGAGCGTCTTGGTGTGGATGGAGGTCCAAAACTGAAGAAAGAGTCACATTTTCATATTGAACTGTCTTAATGTGGACGTGGTCTAAGTCGGGAAACAGTCGGGGGTTAATCCACCTCGATGGACTCGCTGGTCTCGTTCACGGGTTTGCACTCGTTGGGAAGTCGCTGATGGCGGCTGAGCTGAGTGGCCTGTGTGAAGCTGCGGTCGCAACGCTCGCACCTGACGCACAAACAGAAAGACGCACAAAAGACAGCGATTAGAGGAGTCTGCACGTAGAGAAGCCTGAACAGAGCTGAGGAGAAATACACTTTAAAAGGCAAAAGCTTAACATCTGCTGACGCACATGTACACAATCATGCGCACACCTCCCTGTTAACCCTAATATCCAGTGACAGTATAAAGTGTGTGTGAGGCCCAGCGGAGCAGCAAGCTGTAATTGTTGCCCTGATCCTCACAACCTGACCGACAAATTACACACAGTCCACCTGTCAATAATCTATCAGGCGGGCTGAGGAGGGTATTCCCATCTCACACACTTTAACACACACTCAGATATATCCAGGCCCGATAAGGCAGTGTCACTGTCACTTTCAATAGAAGTAGAGAAGAGAGGGAGCTTTTAGTGTGCGCTGGAGGGGGGTTAGGGGGTAATTTAAATGTATATGAATGTGTGTGTGTGGGGGGAGGCTCTTCAAAGAGAAAGCTGTGTGGAGATATTGGACTTAACAGCCCTGAAACAAGACTAACGTGCTCTCGGATAGATAGATAGGTTGAAGGGGAGGGAGGTGGTGTTAGACTCAGGAGGAGAAACAGTGTGGTCTGGACAGCGGTTGTTAGGAAGCTCTTTAACCAGAGCTTTTCCTCATTAAACCTCATAAACACGACACAGTTTTGTGATACAGCTTCTGCCACTACATTCATCACAGGGCCTGACTTTCTGTCTCGTACATAAGGTGATCACTGCCATAAACCGGCAGCAGGATTATTGGATGCAGGGTTGCTCAACTATAGCAAAAAAAAACTCATTTATAATTATTATAATATAATAATAAAGTTATTTATTCCTTAAGCTTTGTGCATTTTCTGAACTTTTTAAAAGAGTATTTATCTGAGATTGCATATAAAAGATGGATGTAGCCACAGTGAAGTCAGCCGGTGTGTTTGTGTTGAAGTCAGTTCACATGTGGACAGCTAAGACACTTGTAAGCTGGATGGGTGCAGCGCACAAAGCGACAGCATCAGCATTATTCCCTCCGAAATGTTACTAAACCCACAAACTCTGTCATGATGTCTGGTTCAGTGGCTTGAGTTTTTTGAGGGAAGACAGCTTGTTGACTGCTGCCTGTGTCAAGATCCTTTCAATTCAAGTTGCCACAAGCTTCAGTGAAATCCAGGTTAAAAAAAGAAGAAGAAGAAAAACTAAAGAAAAACCTTATTGAGCCCATACAGTTATTAAAGCTTTCTCCTTCTGTGAAGGTGGACATTTTAAAAAGGAAGTCTTTAATGATTATCTCACTTATGGCCTCAGCTTCAAGTGAAGTATATCTCAATTTCCGAACAGGGAATGCAGGGACGATATGGGTGTTCAACCATCTAGCGTTGACACCATTAATGTGGTGGAAAGTTGCAGAGACAGTCATCAACTGCCAAGAAGAGCAGAACAGGTTAACTGAACTGATGTCTGACGACGGGTCACATTTGTAGCTTTTTGGATTTGGTGGTTTTATGGTCGCTCTAATTAAAATCAAATGTTTTTAAATGGGCTATTTAAACGGTGTAATTTTAGCTAATGTTGCTGATCTGACTGACCACTGTAAACCAAATTTCATCCTAACATTTTGAATAGATTACTGTCAAACATGTTGCTCCTGGGCGAACCTTAACCTTAAGGTCTCAGAGAGAAGCATTTACCATGAAGGATCATGTACTTTGCATTCAGTTTTATTCCAAAACGTCTGCAACAGCTGAGACCTGAACTGGTTCTCCCCATTTTTTTTGACACATTTTGTAAAAGCAGCTCTAGATTGAAAGTACATTAAAACAATGAAGCTTGTGAAACACGTTTTCAGTGGGTTCCACCTATGTTAATCTGCTTGGGTCCCTGTAATGTAAATTTCAGCATCAGTCAGAGCGTGCAGCGGTCTGCACAGACATCCACCCGCTTGCCTGTTTTCAGGTGTCCAGACAACGCTGCAGCGACTTCTGCCTTCTCATTACTTTGTCTGTCACTCTTAAATAACCAGTTTCTTTAAAAAGAATAAACACAAACTTCTGTTTAAGCTTCACCAAAATTAGTTTGACAGAAACTGTTAGCTCGCCCCATCACATCACAGGATATGAATGTTTTTCTGTGATCACATGAATTTAAAGAAGTCCTGTATGTTTATATATATTACATATACGTGTGTGCGTGAGGACCAGACTTTGAGCTGATGGATCTGAAATTATTCTCATTTTCTAAATTTTCTTGCAGCACAAGAAAAAGAAAACAGACCCCCGACTGCTCTGCCATTAAGGTGGATGTTCCTGCTGTCATTCGTCTGTGAATTTACAAAACCACAACAGCTACGGACTTCAAAGCTCCTCTGAAGCTTCTCTGTCACAGCGACTTATCCAGGCACGAAGACGGCTGTCCTGCACAACAAAGAGCAGAGCTGAAACGAGACAGCTGCAGTCCGCTGGCTATCGACCAGCGGGCGTCTGTTAGCGGCCGCCGCCTCCATTCCTCAGCAGGGAAAAATAATGTTGAGTTGTTGTCCTGACAAAATGACAGAGGCCGCTTTAATCACTTTCCCTCAAGGATCAGTGAAGTTTCAGCTCACCTCTTATCTTAATCTCATCTGTACGGATGTGGATCGAGTGCGAGATAAACAAGTACAGACTGTGTTCAGTCACAGACTGATAGAAGCTGAAGGGCTAGAAGAAGTACAGACGAAGTCTTCATTTACAACAACGTTCAGCACCGAGACCGAGCAGTTCAGACAAACTCTGACCACACCTTTACTTCAAAATCAAAGGCTGTGTTTGTGGGAAACGTGCAACTCTGGTTAGTAAGATCTCTTTCCTGAGGGAATATTTTTGAAAATAAATCATGATCTAACCATGCATTCATGTGGTGTTGGATTAACTGGAAAAGAGAATTTCCCACTGGGGAAAATCCACATGAACACCACCTTAAAGTTGGAACACTAACTGGGAAAGTCTGAGAAATTGTTGTTGAGCTTTTGCAGTCACACATTAAAACATGGCGGATGAAAGACAATATTTTGTTGAGTGCAAGAAACTTTTTCAATTATTGGCGCAAAATGCTCAAAACTTGTTTGGGCAGCACCATCGAAATGAAATTTCACGAACTGGTCTTTAAGGTGTCGCGGATAAATACAACAAAATAAAATGATACGACCAAGACAAAAACTGTGGTATTTTATAAATATAATAATAAACGCGAAATTCACTGTGTAATTGTGTAACTTTATTAGCAGCGTCCTCCTGAAATGCGCCAACAACACTGAGAGTAACATCCTCCTCTCTGCCCCTTAATGGTCGCTGTGGTAACGCGTAAATATTTCTTTCAAAATAAGACACACAAAGCGCATGAAAATATATAGGAAACTTATTCATAACACACGGGAAAAGACCCAGGGAAACTGAGTTAACGATAAAAACCCTGAAAATCACAAATTTCAAACCCGAGCCTGAACTCTCGCGGCCCGGGAACCAAATAACTCGTCCGGGGCCCGGGTGTTGGGGACCGCTGCTGTGTCACGGTCCTGAGTCTGGCGACTCATTGTTTATGTTCTTGTTTATTATTATTCTTTGATTGAGTTAGTTTCTGCTTATACTTTAGTAATTTTTAGATCTCAGGTTTTGTTACTGTCCTTCTCTTGTGTTCCATGTGTCACATCAAGTCATGTCAAGTGTTATTGTCCGTTTTTTCCCAGTCTCCATATTCATGCACCTCCCGTGTCAGTCATGTCTCCGTGTCGCAGTTTGTTATTGTCTCTGTGCTCCATGTTCTCTCTGTCTTCCCTGTCAGCCGTGTCTCCTTGTCAAGTCTGCGTTCCCGTGCCTGTGTTCAGTATTTCCTGTTTTATTTTGACAGTCTGGTGTTCAGTGTTTTCAGCTTTGCTTCCGCCCTTTCTCGTTTGGTCAGATTAGCCCCAGCTGTATCTCACTCCTGTTTCCCATTCCCTCGTTACTCCCTGGTGTATTTAAGCCCTGTGTTTTCCTCTGTCCGTTGTCACGTCACGTTACCTGTTTAAAGTGCTTTATAAATAATATCGAATTGAATTCGATTAGATTGGATAGCTATCTAGTTTCCAGTTTAGGTTAAGTTTCTGTGAGTTTTGGGTTTTGTTTGATTTCTGCTACAGTGCAATAAAGCTGCTTTTTTATTTCATCTGCATTTGGGTCCTTCATCCTGCCTGCCACACAGCGCTGCATGAAAAATAGATTCAACAAATGTTTAAAGAAACATTGAAAAAATGTTTAGTTTTCCTAATTTATTACAAGAGGTAATGACTCTACCAGCATCCACTACACAAAAGCATAATCTCTGTGTGCTGGCTATAGAAAAAGGCATTTGTTAGTCCTAAAGCATAGTACATATTAGTGTTTTGGGTTTTTTGTCAGTGTTCGCTCACGCTGAATGCTGTCTCTATGCAGCTTCACAGTAATAGTACATTATATTTATGATTCTAAGTCAAACAACTTTCTGTGGTCTCCAGGGTGACATTCAAAGCTAAGACGTTGCTTCTCTGAACAAAATACAGAAGAACAAAAAGCGGAGCAGAGAAAACAGCAGCACGCTTTGACAGCCTGCACAGTCCAGTGAGCATCAGCACAGAAAAGCTGCCGACCACACAGAATCGCGGCCTCCATCTCCTCAGTGGGAAAATAAAGTTGAGCGTTTTCCTCCTGACAAAGTGACAGTGGCAGCTTTAATCTATCCGCTGCACCGTCCGAAAGGAGATAACTCCCCGAGGCCATCGATCCGCTAAAGATTTCTGACGCACGTCCGTGATTGTCTTTGTCCCGCTCTGCCTCCACCGAGACTCTGAAGTGCTGATGAAAAGGTTCGGGGGTTTCCTCTGATTGCTTATTAAGAATGCTGATTTGGTTTAACTGAATTTAATCGCCACTGCTTGTCGTTTCACTTTTTACACCATGATCTCTTGTTCCTCCTTTCTCTCTCTCACTCATCCTTCTCGCCTCTTCGCTCTCCACGTCAATGATGACTTTGGATTTCTCTGATTGCTTATTAAGAAGGTTAATTTGATTCTATCCCCGTGTTCCCCTGATGCCAGTCCTTTAGATTTTGCACAACTCAAACATCTTATTTTGCTTTCTTCACTTTCTTTTATGTCTCTTACTCTTTGGCCCTTCTGGCCTCCACTTGAATGCTGACCTCTTGGTCCACTGGAGGAATCCTTATTGTCCTCTGTTGCTGATTAGATGACAGGATGACAACAACAGCATCCAGAAGCCTCGAATTGCAGCGTGGCATGCCCTCTAATTATATTAGCCTTAACCAGCAGAAGAAAATGGAAATGAGTGTGGGGAGATTCATTACCGGGCTGTTAACAGATCCTGTATTTACACTGGACAATCTGCTGATGCCCTCTGATTTACAATGAGGAACAAACAAGAGAATTTCCTCATAGTTTAACGTTACAGGCAGCCAACAGTAAAGCATCAAAGGTCAGAGGTCACAGCAGACATGATGAAAGTGAATGGAAGAAAATATTATCACGAATAATGAATAATAGAAAAGTGATTGAGAAAGCAGTAAGGGATATAAAAGCAGTTTGCAAATGACTCTTATTATGATTTTGGTTTTTAGGACCAGAGCTAAATTTAGAGCTGAAGACCAAAAAGAAAAATGTAGACAACAAATCAACTGGTTTCTAAACTTCTGAAGCGTTTGGTAGTTTCAGTGAAAATGTGTTAGCCACCATCACGTTTGATTTTTGGAGGCAGAAGTGATGCGTTTGGATGGAGTGCAAACTTATCAGCTAACGCTAACTAGTTTGGTGAGCAAGCTGGATGTAAGTGTGTAATGCACAGACTGATAGCGGCGTATTAGTGCTTCTTATTAGTGCATCAAAACTGAGGCATGGACTTCTTAGATGGTCTTTTCTCATTTTTAAACTCCAGTGTCTCCTTCACATACCTTTAGATCAGGGGAGGGGAAGTCAAGCCCTCAAGGGCCGGTGTTCTGCAGGTTTTAGACGTGTCCTTGATCCAAATGGCTAAATTAGCTCCTCAACATGTCTTGAAGTTCTCCAGAGGCCTGGTAATGAACTAATCATTTGATTCAGGTGTGTTGACCCAGGGTGTGATCTAAAGCCTGCAGGACACCGGCCCTTGAGGCCTGGATTTCCTCACCCCTGCTTTAGTTGGTCAGTCCTGGTATGTTAACAGCTGCCAAAGTAAAACTGTGACTCAGTTGAAATATTTACCTGTATATAATATGAATGGCCACTCTAGAACCTGCAGCACCATTGGAGGACGTGTTGATGTGTCTCTCCAATATTCATGAACAAGAACCTGAGTTCCTGCTGCTTTAGTGCATATTATTTATTAATTTATTTACTAAAGCATATCTGTGTACATCTGTTGACAACAATGAAATCCCAACCCATTTACTACCATTTTATATTTTTTTCTTTTGTGCAAGCTAAAACCTTCAGGACTTCAAGCCCTCGGTGGCTCACTTTAGTTTTCTTATGGTGACGTAATTAGCAATGCTAATGAGAGAAAGCGTTGGTTTCAGGAGTGCTGGGGGAAATTGATTTAGCATCCAGACAAAGCAGATGTGACACTCTTTAAAAACATATTAATCATTTTATGATTCTACAAATTTGATGTCAATGACATGAAATCATTCCATTGATCTGTATCAGACTCATATGGGAATATACACCATAATTGCTTTTATTACTGATTTAAAAACCTGAATAATTTACAAGCTGGTGTAACAAAATATTTAGATTCACAGTTTATTCTAGTACCTGCTATTAGAGAAGTTCGGTCAGAGCTTTATTTGTTCTAAATCATTCTCTGCTGTACCAACATGGGTCGCTGTTGATAATTACCAGTTTATGGGAACATCAGTTGCCATCCACATTAAAAACAATCCATGGTGCCTTTGACATTTTGAGCGGTTTAGCGGATCCCTGAGCGCTATATTGTCCTCTGTACAGTTTATTCAATGACCTCAAAGACATAATTATGAGAGACACAGAAAGACAGAGACAGCGCTCAAAGTTATGGAAGTGAAATTATTGGTGTCAAAAATATAATTTTCAGGAGAGGAAAAACTTATTTGGGACAAAGTCACCCAATATATCTAAAGGTGAGACTTGCTTCTACAATAATTTTGGTGGTGACAGTTAAGAGCAAGTCGAGTGGTATTAGCTGGGTTGTTTGTCGCAACAGGTGGCAGGTGGGGGCAAGGTGGGTGGATTTTATGGGTGTTTGGGGGTACTCACTGTTACTTACTTGAACGGCTTCTCTCCTGTGTGTGTGCGGATGTGGTTGTTGAGCGTCGTGGCGCCAGCGAAGGCCCGGCCGCAGTATCCACATTTGAAAGGTCGGTCGCTGGAGTGCGTCACTACATGGTTCCTCAACTCTGAAGGCTGAGAGAAGGACTGGGAGCAGTGGCCACACTGGTATGGTCTGAGGACAAAGACAGTCGGATGAAAGAAGAAAACAGAAGGTGTGTGCGTGCGGGAATGGCTTAAATTCACTGCCTTAAATTTGCATTCTTTCTAACAATCAGCAGGGGGCACCATTTGTAGTTGCAAAAAGAGGACTGCTACTAGTGCTCACTTTATCGAAAATGAATTTAGAATATTATTGTAAAAGGCGAGATTTTAAACTAGTGATTGAGGCTAGGTCATAGAGGATGTGAGCTGAAGCTTCATTTTCTCATAGACTTCTACACATTCACATCCTCTTCAGTTACCTGAGATGTCTCCCCCTACTGGCCATGATGTTACTTACCCGTAGGTCTATTGGTAAGATCATATTTTATTTTGTTAGCTCTGTTACTTTGACTCTTGTGCTCCATGTATTAATTTACCACGACATGAAAATTAATCAAAAAAAGAATTATTCCCCATAAAGATTCTTCATTTTTATGGGTTTGTTCCACCTTTTCTGTTGTTCTTCCATTATCACAAAGAAACAATGATGCACAGATGAATTTTTCTGGGTGCTTGTAACTGGAGTGGAGCAACGTGAATTAACACAAAATGAAAATTTGGAGACATTTTGTTTACATACAGAAAAACATGAGCCTGCACACATTACAGCTCACTAAAAAGCAATACATATGGTCTATAAACACACGCAAACAGGGGGCGGGGGAAGTCGGACACTGCTCCGGTAACCATGGCAGCCTGACCCTCATCAACAATGCAGGCCTAGATCATGACTGGACCATTTATCATGGTGTGTGTGTGTGTGTGTGTGTGTGTGTGTGTGTGTGTGTGTGTGTGTGTTTGTGAAGAATAGCAGTTACACAGAATGAGATAGAGACAGTAAGAGAACAAGAAAAGAAGAGATATATTTGTGTGTGTAGTGTGTGTGTGTGTCTGTGTGTGTGTGTGTGTGTGTGTGTGTGTGTGTGTGTGTGTGTGTGTGTGTGTGTGTGTGTGTGTGTGTTTGGCCCAAATGGGAGTTAAACAAACAACCAAACAGAAGCTGTGTGTCTGCTAATAGAGTGTCCTGCTTCCATACAGCAGCAGATCTAATCTCACACTCCTTCCATTCGCTGAGCCGAACACGCAGCCAGCTGTGAACATTATCGAGGTATTTTGTTTTCACTTACAGGACACTTCAGCCTCTGCTCATATCTTGCATCTCCTCTCTTTTCCCCCATTATCATTTTCAGGCTCTGTGTGCAAACCTCTGTTTCCCACATACAGACTTTACTTAGGCAGCCCGCCCAAGCATATATGTTGATGCTTTTCTTTATTATCTTTTTGAGAGGATAATTTAGTACTGCTCAACCCTCTGCTAAACAAACTCACCCCGGCTCTTTTCTTCACATGTTTTCCTTACAGGCTGTCTCACTGGCCACATTGCTATCTGTGTAGGTTTCTTGATATCATTTAGCTACGTCTTCAGAGAGGATCATCGTCCACCTCCCTGATGGCAGCAGTCCCTTCATCTGATCTGAAAACTTACTGAAGTGGAGAGTCAGTCTAACCAGAACACAGCAGCTGATTATATTGGTCCAATATATACATTTATTTGTAAGTATTTTGAAATTTCACTATTTACAGAGCAGAGACTTGTAGCAGTAGTATTTCACATGCCTTTTTTCTTCCACAGTTTGGTTTACATATTGCATTCCAGTTTTATGGACTGCTTATTTAAAATCACTAAAATTGCAGAGTGAGACCTGAAACAAAATCAAGCTTCGAGGCACTCCATGGCTTTGACACAGCACCACAGGAGGATGTGGGGTTAAAGTACATAGAAAGTCAGTTAGTGCCGTGCATTGATGAGCCGGGAGCTCTGAGGTGATTAGCTGCTGTGTGTCTTCTGTCTGTCACATTAACGACCTCAGGAGTACACTGAGGATCCCGTTTTTAAAGCTGCTTTAAAGACAGGGATCAGGGACGCTCTGGTGATTACCATTGGTACTTTATCTGCTACAGTCACACTTTAGCTAAGCATGGATATTATCATTAATTACTTTAATGAGTGTTATGGCTACTTTTACTCATTGTAATTGTAATCAGCATTATTATTGCGTCAAACGCAGGTGGGGCTCCTCTGTGTTTCATTTGCTGGTTCTTCCCATGTGTGGATTTTCTCCAGGAGCCTGGGAGACATTCAGGCCCAGGATATAAAAGAACCAGAGCTGGAGCCTATCCCAGCTGTCATAGCAACCTCTCACCCCACGAGAGCCAGGGTTCACCTTGGACATGTTGCATGCTCACATTCACACCTACGGCCAGAGATGGGTAGTAAAACGTTAAAGGTAATGCGTTACTGTAATCTGATTACTTTTTTCATGTAACAAGTAAAGTAAGGGATTACTGTTGCAAAAAGGTAATTAGATTACTGTTACTTTCCCTAATATGGAGTGCGGGAGAGAGTACGACCATGCAGTGTTTAAAGCTTGGAAGCACTTACATCACTTTGAGTTTGATTCCATGAAAAGTGACAAAAACATCAGCGTCCAATGTACTCTGCGTGGGAAGAAAAGTTCTTTCTACAATGAAAAATTAAACTTCTAATCTGAGCAGGCACCTAGCACGCCGCCACGGGAATGTGAAATTTACAGAGAAACCCCCGGATCTCCCCCACTGACATGACTGCTGCGGCACTGGGCAAACCTCCACCTGCCTCACAGGACTCAGTGCTGCTGGATCTTTGAATGTGTGTTTTACTTGCATCTATTTGAAAGAGTGAGTGTAAACACAAAACACTTGATTTTATATGATGGATTATGCAGAAAAAAATTGAATTGGGCTGAAAGGTCTATTCTTTATTATGTATTTAGGTTGTGTGGCATGTTTTTGAAAAGTAACTAAGTAATAAAGTAACAAATTACTTTTGAAAATAAACAATCAGCAAAGTAATGGGATTACTTTCATTGAGAAGTAATCAATAATTAGTAACTAATTACCATTTTCAAGTAACTTGACCAACACTGCCTACGGCCAGTTTAAAATCACCAGTTAATCAGGCAATCATAGAATACACTGCAGAAGGATTTGCAGCTCTCTCAGCTGATTTCGCTGAGAGGTGTCCTTCTTCAGTGGTTTCTTTCTTCCTCTTTTTCTCAAATTTATGGATTAATGAAGTTTATTTTATCCTTTTATGAACCAGGCTTTTAGACCTCTCTGAGACACACTTTGATTTCTTGTCTTTACCATCTTTATCTCTCCGTAGTCCAAAAACATCTCATCAGACTTGTATATCCATCCATCCATCCATCCATCCATCTTCGACCACTTATTCGGGGCAGCAGTCTAAGCAGTGAACCCCAGACTGCCCTCGCCCCCTCCACGTCTTCCAGCTCATTCAGGGAGCACACCAAGTTTATCCAAGACAGCTCAGAGACATAACCTCTCTGGTGAGTCCTGGGGCTGTCCCTGGTTCTCCTCCCAGTAGGACATGCCTGAAAGACCTCACCTATGAGGCACTAAAATCGGTTGGCTCAACCACCTTAAGTGGCTCCTTTCAGTGGAGGAGCAGTATCTCTGAAGGAGATCCCCTTCATGATTTCCTCCTGGTAGGATCTCCCAAGGCAAATTGGACCTGGATGAGGGGCCAGACAAAGAGAAATTCTGACAACCGCTATGATGACTAAAAAACCCCCCCCAAAAATCAAGGGTCCAGTTTACACTGTCCAGACAAGGTCACCAGAGGTAGAGGCTGAAGGTGCGAGCCTCTGGTGGCCCGGTCCAACTAGGCTTAGCCTGAAAACCTACATGAATATATAGAAGCCGCCAGGGGGGCTTGAAAAATGTTTAGTCATGAAGGAAATGGAAAAATGATATAGTTTTTTCTGCTTTTCTTTTCATATGGGTCACTTGGTTCTGTATTACTGTGTAAGCTGTTAAACTGACAGGATAAACTCCCATGTGCTGCCTGAAAATAAAGCGATTTTCATTCTGAAACTAATAAGACAAAACTCTGACATCAGTTCCTTACAAATGGGTAAATACCCCAGAACTAGAATAAAACAAATAGACCAACATCTTCACCACTCTAATAAATCACAAACACCCACAATACCCTGAGACGATGTAGACACACACACACACACACACACACACACGCAGGAAAGTAATAAGAGTAAAATAGTGTAATATAAAATCGAAAAATTCTCACTTGCAGTTTTCCACATAAAAGGCGTCTCGCCGTGGGGGTCGGTTCATTTATCAGCCGGCCGGTCTATAGGTTCACGCCTCAGTGGGCCGCACCACTATTTATTAGGTGGGTTTTCTATGAAGAGCTGCATTGATTGTGAATAGTTTAAGTTGATGAATGTGTGGATATTATTTATTAAGGCAGCAGGCCGGGAGATTAATGCCCGGTTATTGTTTATTACAGGGAGGAGTGGAGGAGGAGGAGGTGAAGCATAAACACCTCTATCATGCACATAAACACACATGGACACACAGGTATGTGCATATGCAACCAAAATATGGGAACAGACAGGCAAATGCAAATATGATCATTTATGCATAAATTACCGCACATACTGTACGGTCTGGGTTTTATATATCAGAAACACTGAACTTCTTTACCATGAAACACAGGGGTGTGCGGATAACACAGAGAGGGGAAAAAAGCTTTAGGAAACTTTCGTTTTTAACAGATTTCACTGGTGAATGTGACACTGCGCACTGAAATGAAATACAGATAATATTTCAAAATATCAAGGTTTTTCCTGGCTTTTAATGGGCGTGCTGAAAACCAGACTAGGTCTGCCTATAGCTAAAACAAGTAGTCTGTGTTTCCACGTTTAAAAGGACCCTTTTCCTCTCAATTTCATAATGAAATGTAGCTAGCAAGCTTTCTACTCTTGTTCTATGACAGCTGAAGTAATTAAGAAAAGTGATAGATTGACATTTTTTGCATGCGGGATAAATCCTAATTAACTCCCCAAATAAGTACCTAGAGGACTGTTGCTGAAACGTCACATTAAATTTGTTTCGAAGGGGAAACAAATTTCAAACAAATTGTTTTACATTTTAGAATCAACTCATATTTTGATGGAAAAATAGGTTCTAGACAAAACTGAGAGTCATTCTAAAACCATTTTAAACCCAAAGTCAAAAAGCTTGGGGAGAAAATATTCTCACAAAATAGAGTTGAACTCATCTTTATGACTCAGTGACTCAGATCATGTTCATATTATCAAAACAAAGCACTAGATGTCAAACATATGACACATCATCTCCATTTTAGGGATGCTCCTTGTGACTATTTTACTAACAAACAGGATTTTAAAAAAGTCTAAAAGTAAGAAAACACTAACTAGGAGAACAGAGGACAACTGGAAAGTGTATCATGGGGTCTACAGCAGCATAACTAAGTGAGGCTCAGGGTCAGCCGATCAAGCTCTAACTATAGGCTTTATGACAAAGGAAATCTTAAACGAAGACAAGGTCTGTCTCTTGAATCAAAACTGGGAGCTGTACAGGAGCCTGATAGCTGCCTCCCATTCTACTTTAAGAAACTCTACAAACTGTTATGTGACGGCTGTGTGCAGGCAGGAAAAGGACCCAAAGTGCAGACTCCGGAGACAGAAAGTAACTCAAAACAGCTTTAATGCTGAACTCAAAAGGGTACCAAAACTAAGACTACAAAATACACCTACACAGCTAGATAAGGGTAGATCGCGACAATGACAAACTGAAACACAGGGCTTAAATACATAGAGGGAGCAATCAGGGAATGGACAACAGGAGGGAAACACTTCTGGGGCAAATGAGAACTGACGAGACAAGGAAGCGTAAACTGATCACACTGAGGTAAGACAGAGACCTTCAAAGTAAAACAGGAAACACAGACTGAACAAAGACACAGACTCACATGCAGGCACTACAACAGAGGGAACAGAGACGTGGGACCAGGGCAGACACAGACACTGACTGGACACGGGGATATAGCGGACAGGGGAGACAGCAACTAAGGATTACACAGAGACAAACCATAAGACATGACTCTAACAAAAACCCAAAGACTAGAAATTATAAATAATATAATGAACTCAAAAACCCTGGGTCAACGACCCAGGCATCCTAACAGAAACCACAAGTAAGCCTGCAGTCTGAGGCTGATATGTCTACTTGGATATACTAGCATAACATCATAGATGGAGCCTAATAATTATGTGACAAGAAGGATTTAAAATTTGGTAACAAAACACATTTTAAATGTTGCAAATGCCTGAGAAGTCCAACCTTTATATACAGTCTATGTACACAGTTGGACATGCTTTTTACAAATATGAGAGATTTTGACTGCAATTTTGACTGGCTGAGTAATATTTTCACAATTTTTATGTTTTCCAAATAGTGTTCATTATAATTTGTCAGAAGCCTAAGCTCATGTGTCCAAAAAATAGACACACTGGAGAGCATTTCACATTTATGATGAAAAATTCCTTATTTTACTGTCAAATTAATGAATTAATTTGGTATTAATTCTTGTAAGAAGTTGTTATTTCAGTCTTTTCTTCATCTTTGTTACAGCTGATCTCATGAATCTCTCCGTTTCTCTTTTTATTGCTACAAACGAAGCTGCTCCATTTGGACTGCTGGCTAACTGTATCACGTCTCTCTCGGTGGCCGTTAGCATCAAGCCGTTACTCAGTCCGATTGTGTCGACAGCACAGACAGCCAAATATGTCTAGAATCAACAATGCAACAAGTTAATAAAAACACCAAATGGACAAGTTAATAATGCTTAGTTTGGATACTCGATGAGAGCAAAATCAGCTGCTGTGTTTTTCACGCTTAGCTTAGCCTGTGTGTGTATGTGAGATCTGTAAAATTAGCCATTTTCAACACATCCGTGTAATACGGTTCAGGACAATAAACCTCGTGTCAGCTTTCAACACAACATGTGGTAGGAACAACAGAGTCAGAGTCAACATGTCGCTGTGTCCACACCTTTAACACATGAGCTGATGAAAGAGGCAGCGTGTGTGAGAGACCGACTGCATGCCAACCAGACCTCACTACTGAGACTACATGGGAATGAAACGTTCTGGCTCGCATACATGTTTTCATGGCATCAGAGAGAGGTCAGAGGTCAAGAAGGTGGACAGGAGAATGGAAAGTAAGAGCGTTGCTGATCAGATCTCTCGTAGACTGGAGAGAAAAACATTTAAACGGTGTGTGGTGAAGTGGGAACTTCACACGATGACAAAAACATGTAAATGACTGCTCTACTGCAAGACCGCAGGCAGTGAAATTATGGGCTTAAATTGTGGTCATAAATATTGTGAACTGAGTTTTGTAACCTTGTAAACAAAAATATCTGAAAATTTTACGTTTGTGCATCTATTTGTATGTTTGTAAAAAATATTTACACAAGTTGCTTTTTTTTTGTTAAGGTCCAGATACAAACCAAAAAACTATGTGTAAAACTCTGCGCTCACGTTCGCTCGCTTGCATGTGAAATACTCATGACCACAATTTGAGCCCAGACGAAAAGTCTGTCCATCATATTGCTTGTACAGATTACTATGAAACAAGGGCCTGTGGATTAGAGTTTTCCCTTGTGACTTCAAAATAAAAGCCTGGGTAAATATAATCACTAAGACTCTAGACAACCTGAGGTTTGCAGTAGCGGTGGAAAAAACTTACAAAAACACTATTTGAAAGTCTATTTTCTAATCAGTTTGCAACATTTTCTTTGTCATTTTTAAAAAAAAATGTACAGATGTTGTAACATCTGTAAAAATTGCAGGATTATCAGCAAACAGTAAACACCACTGTGCTAAAAGTTGCAGTATGATCAGTGGCCATTTAAGGCTCCAAAAGTGAGTTCATCCAAAAAAACAAACAAAACCAAACACAATGCATCATTAGCATTACCAGGGGTGCAGCTGGTCTGACTGACAGGTGGATGTTCTGCTCTGACTGTAGGTTTCACCTCCATTAATTGGAGTCACTGAACTGGACCTTTTCACCGTGTCTCTGCTGCTGCTCCTGCTGCTTTTGGACCTTCTTCAATAGAATTACCTTAGAGTTTGTGCTGTTTTATAGCAGGTATGCATTTGTGAGTTGCACTCATGCAGTTTCTGGATGCAGACTAACAAAGTGAGCGTGACAAGTGTTAGCGTGTAAGCTTATTTTTCCAGAAGGACAAACATATCTGCTTCTAGATTTAATAAAAACAATATTTAACCACTACATTTCTGACAGCATCACATTCATATTTTTATGTGTTTGGGGGTTAAATCGGTTGCTTGCAGATGATGTTTTCATTTTCTGAGCTTTTAATTTGATTTAGGACCTCAGTGACTCAGTGAATATGTGTGTGTGTGTTTATTTGCAGCGTGCAGTGATGCAGAGTGAAGTGTGTCGATTGAACCGCATGGACTCAGTCTAATCCATATGGAGTTATATCTGTGCTGTGAGGACGTCTCCTCTGTCTGCCTCATATGAAGACATTATTCCCTTGAGACCAGCAGCTATAAATCACTGCTCCCACATCGTCAATACAGAATCAATGGCCCTCTGAACACACATAAAAATATGTATGTATGTGAGTGGAGCACGGACATCCTAGCACAAACAAAATCACCGGAAGACAACCGTGAACACACACACACAACTCCTTTTTCTTTTATGTGCTGTTTTTTATCCTCCAGTATCCATGTCTTTTTGTTTCTCTCTGTCTTTTCTTTTTCTTTCAAACCTTATTGACTGATCTATTAGAGCAGAAAGCTCACATAATGTCCTCTCATCAGCTAGCTGTACTCATCAAACCAACCTCATAAAGAAAACTAAGCAAACAGCCAATATTGTGTCATTGTAGATAATGCCTTTTGTGTGTTTTGTCTGTTTTAGTGTGTATGTGGTCAGGGGGTACTGAACATACATTATGGGTATTGTAGTTCAAAAGGAAAACATAGTTATTAAGAAGATCTACTGATGGGTCCCAAACAACACTGGGTGATTTTACCAGTTTACCATTTTCTGTTTATACTCAATAATGGATTTCCCGCCATTGTAATATCTGCAGTAAATGTCAGCTTTGAATGTGCATTTTGCAACTTTTTTCACTGATGCATTTATGATCACGCCCTGAATGAACAGACCAATTTTATGTTAAAGACTCAGGATTGACGTGTATGACTGTTTGTTTTGTCTCAGCAATCCGGTCTTTAAGTCTGACGTCATTAGCGTGTCTGGGCCCAAACTCCGCTGCAGGTCCATAAGTCAACGATCACTGCAGGATTGCTGAGAGTTGAAAAACTGTCGAAATTCTTTCATCTGTAATAAAATGATCAGTGTGGCTGCTCTACCAGTTGTAACAATTACGTTTAACATCCAGGAATCCATGGAAATCGAATTTATTATCTCTCTGTAATTAGAAGTTAGCAGGGAGGTAGCTCGCTAGTTTCCATCTAAATATAATATACCATGTAATATACCAATAGCATGGCAGGATGCTGTAAACAGATAAAACTTCATTCAGGAGAACAACTGAGATAATCCATCCACAATACGAAGTTAGTCATTCATATACTGCTGCATGGGCTGGGCTGTAGTTACATTGTAAAGTTTAAAACTGAGCTTTAAAATGAATAGCGGTCATAAAAACCGAGAGAGGCCGACAGTGATCACTGACTGTTTTTAGGGGCTTTTTGAGATTAAATAGAACAAGATACAAAGCATTGAAACATGTTAAAAACACAAAAGCCTTATTAAGCGCAGGGTAGTTTGGGCCCGGAAGCAGGATTCATCACGACATCACTTAAAGACCAGATAGACAATGAAAACTTAGAAATCGAACACTCCACTAGCATCAACAAACATGGACAAAAAGCAAGCTAGCTCTATGCTGGATATTAAACAAAGATAGTATGAAAGGTGGATGCATCTTTCATGTCTGAAAAGTACCTTAAATCTGCATACTTTTTAATAGCCACCAGGGGGTCCTACAGACAGTTTTACAATGCCCAGATGGCGATATTGAAAATGCTCATTTCAGTTATGAAGCCTAGAGATGAGCATTTTCAATATCGCCAGAGAGAGCAGAAAAAGAGAGAGAGCGAGTTTTGAGATGTGAGAGATTTGTGACGTTTAGTGTGTTTGTAGTGTGTAGTTAATGTGTTGTCTTGTGTAGTTAGTGTGTAGTGTTGTGGATAGTTTTGTGTTGTGTGTCAAAACAATGAGGTGACTACTGTCTTCAGGTAGAGAACAGGAGTGATACACCTGCTGCTGTCAGGTATGTGATTTTCTCCTTTATAGTGAACAGAAATTATTTTTTGGAGTGGCACAAATAATTTGTTTGGCATCTTATTTAATGCAGAACACCTGATTGTTATGGAAATAGTTTGAAATGGTTATAACAAAGGGTAAAAGGTAAACGGCTGCAAATAACTTTGTTTGCAAAACTTGTGCATAGGATTTTAAAATTGACAATTTATATTTGCATTTAAAGTTATGAAATATGATTCAATAAACATGTTTGTGGTTGTTACAGTAAAAAATATTACTTTTTCTACTCGGATTTTATGTTTTTTGTCTGGTTTTAGGTCAATTGAGTTACTACAGTAAGTCAAAATGAAAACATAACTGTAAATTCAGACACGTGAGGTTGTGCTGAAAAGAATGACATCAATTTTTAACACCAGTTTGTAAAGACATGACCAATTATACCCTGGACCCCAGAAGGTTAAACATTTTTTTTTAAAGTAACACAATAGTTACTTTTCAAGTAATTAATTACTTTTAGAATCTTGTAACTCAGTTACTAACTCAGTTACTTTTTTGAAGAAGTAACTAGTAAGAATAATTAATTACTTTTTCAAAGTAACTTGCCCAACGCTGGTCACATCCAAGCTAATGCTATTGTCATTATTCAGGTAGTATTCAACATAGTGATACATGACAGAGCAACTTAATTGTGCAAGGCAGTCTTGTGCATGTCTCAGCAATGTTTTTGTCAATGCCAGCTGACAAATGTGAGCAGCGGTTTACTGACTGCAGTTCACTTAACAGCCACGGGTTTCATTTATATGATGGTCTGAGGGTACACTGAGCTTTCTGCTTCGGTTTTCAGAAATGGTGGCTGAAAATGTCCCAGGCCTCTAAGCAGTGTAATATGACCAAACTACATTAAACAAATAAAAGCGATTACGGATAAGCACATGGGAACATTGGTGCATTTTAAACTGGAAAAAGTAAAACCACCTGAGACTTGAGGGTCTAAAATTTGCTCCAGTGTGCTCTGCCAGCCCACAGAGCTTTACTTACTGATACTAAACAAAACCCACTCGCATGCAGATGCAAAACAAAGTAGGTGTTTATTATAATGGCAAACATGACAGATAAAAATAGACTTTGAAGAAATTTCTACAAGCCCGTCCATCACAGTGATGAATCATTATCCTGCGGCTACACATTGAAAAGAGAAAAAAGCTATTTTTCAACACATCTGTATGTCCAGCAGGGACAACACACATCTGTGTTAGTGTTAAATGCAAATATGTCTTCACTGCCGGGTGATAAATCTCCTAAATGTCAACTGTTTAGTAACACAAAGAAACAGCCTCGTTATAGCCTGGCATGCAAACATTTTGAGTTAATTGTGTTTTGAGAATTTTCTCAGCTCACAGAGCAGCAAGTGAGACCCAGCTGAAAACATGAACAAGTGTGTTGGTTTTAACACTGATAAATCCATTACACTTCTGCAAAACATCTCTGAGCATTCAGATTCTTCAAGAGACAACTAAGGTTTAAATGTGTAACCAGTTACAGTGCAGTCCAGAGGTTTTATATTTATATTTAATTCCCAGAGAAACACTTTCAGATGTTAATTACCACCACTGGTCCCCCCCCCCAATGCTCCCAGTGAGCTATGGTTTACTCCGCTAAGATAGAGTGCAAGATATAATTAATTAACTCCATCACATGTCCCTCACCATCTAGCATTTTAACTGTTAGCTGGAGACAGTAATACTTGTTTTGCTTACAACAAGCTGGAGAAACAACTGCCAAGTTGATTAGTTCTAACCAGAACGTGAGGCAAGCAGAGAACTGGTTTGATGCTGCAGAGCAGAGCAAACTGTGGGGCAGGCCCCTCTAACAGGACTTTAAATCATTGCAAATTGGGTTTGGCTGACCAGGAACAGAGTGAAACTCAGTTGAATAGATGAATTTGTGGGGGTAAAATTTCAAAAGATTACAAATAGATTGTTAATGCTTTGGTGATCTTTCTTTTACTAAAATTGAACATTTTTATTTTTGATTGGCAAAATTTTTAGCTATTGGGTATGCTGGTTGGGTATCCCAGAAAAATGTTATCTGTAAAATCAGCACATTTACGTCAAAAATATTTGAAACGCTTATGTTTTTACCATTAAATTAAAAAATATAAATTTGTAATCCTAAAAAATGGTAAGACAAAATAACACATTTTGGATTATTTTGGGGTTAAGCTAAATGAAGCCACCAAAAAAGGAGGAGCTGGGGTGGAGGTGGGTTGGTTAAGGCTAAATTTTGTATTTTAAGTAGGCTATATTGGATATGTCAACGATTATCAGATGAGCCATCAGTTGACCTGGACTGCCATTTGATCAACATTAACATCAAATATAATATATAAAATACATAAATAAAAATCAAATCAAGTGGGAATTAGGGTTTGCCATATATACTTGTACATATGATAAACACGATGATTAAAAATGAAATATTGCTATCATATTTATATTTTTCCTTTGGGATGCATGTCGGTGTAAAACAGACGTAACAGGTGCTAAAAAAAATTCACTACTTGATTAGCCTGTAACACCCAACCCATCAAAAAATAGCCTGAAAATTCTTATTTTTTTGGAACTGAGATGTTTATTAACCCTTATAACAAAATTCACAAAAGCTTTATTGCTATATCATGTTGTTAATGATATATTTATTATATATTTTTTGTATCACATTTGATACATTGGGCGTCTTTGGCAAGTTTTTGTTAACAACAATGTTAATTTTAGACAAAAAAAAGAGTTTTGTACATAACATTTTGGAATTATGAAAAGCATCAATCATGTTGATGAGCTAGAGGTTTCAGAAACTCATGTATCAAATATGATGCAAAAGCATCATAGGGTTTATAATCAAGTGGAGAATATATAATATCATGATGTCCCTCCCCAGTGGTATTATAATCAAGGAAAAAAAAATATTTAACACGATTAATGTCTAGGAAAACTTCTCGCTCTATCAGTTATCTCGGTTCAGGGTTTTTCGGCTTTTCCACTGAGAAACATTAAACCTTAGAACATTTAAATGCCTCAATGCTCTCATTATTGTAGCGCTTACGTGAGTAATGGAGAATTTTAAATGTTTAACTGGGCTGCTGGAAAGCCGGAGAAATCAGGCCAAACCACCAACAAGGGATTGTTAGATGCCAGAAACAAATGACAGAAATTAAAATTTAATTCCTCCATAAAGTCGGGCTCTGTGATGATACACTTTCAATCGGCTGTAAACCTTCTGTCCTCCGATATACAAGCGTGATTGTGTCCATATACAAATACAGGCCTTACTCATAAACAACATCAGCCACCAGAATGAGACCTGAATTGTGAACTGTGGAGATCAAAGTGCTTAGCAAAAATATCCAACTTTCCCTAAAAGCACTAATGACTCTTTTAAACACCAGTGCGGTAAACACATCAATCATAAAAGGAGTGGTTATTAATTTAGTCCATTGCTGTGGTTTACACTGCACTGCTTTTGTAATATGTCAAGGCTATAAGTGGAAACGCAGGCCATTTATGATCTGATTTTTTTCCTGATTCATCACTCATTGCCATCACAAAACTTAAACAGTATCCTGTATCTCGACACCAGTTTAAAGCTGAATCGAAAGCACTTCCAAGGCCTCGCTGACATAAACAAACTGCTCCTCTGATGATGGATTCTGTTGAAATGACACACAGAGGGGGAAAAAAATGACAGAGAAGAAGAAAAAGTTCAGAAAAAGAAACAGTCAGCAGAAAAAAACAAACCGGAAAGAGATGGAGCTCAGAGGAGGTGTGCAGTGTTTTTTCTTTCCCTTTTTTTAGGCTGATATAAAGAGCCATCAGTCTTCAGCTCCAAATGTTCCCATCAAGTAAACATCAATAAATATGTATGAAGGGGGAGAGGGAGGCCAGGAGAAAGTGAGGGAAGCTGTTAGAAATCAAAGTGAGAGATGAGCTTTTATTACTAGTGAAACCATACTGGAAGAAGAAACTAAACCTTACAATACTGGTAGTAGAATCTAAAGACTCAAATCTGCAGAGGACAAACAGAAATCTGTAACTTACCCATCAAATATGCATCTGTCATTGGTGGCTTTGTCAACATCAAAGTCAACTCTGTTGTCATTACATCGATACTGATAATTTGCTTTTTTTTTTGAGGCAACGAGTTTCCATAATTTTTAAAAGTTAAAACCAACTATCAAATTTAACAGTGTTTGAATGTTGTTAGGGCAGTACAGCTGTTGCACCAGATGGTGGATTTAAAACAGGGACCTTCTTGCTGTGAGGTGCAATGATCAGCACTGTGTTGTCTCCCAACAAGAAGGTCCCGGGTTAAATTCCAACATCTGGCCAGAGGTGTTCTGTGTGTTTAGGTTGTTTCCAGGTACTTCGGCTCCTCTCCGTAGACCAAAGATATGCAGTTAGTGGAGTTAAACTATGATTCTAAATAGAGGTGTGAATGTCAGTATGAATGGCTGTCTGTTTCTCTGTGTTGGCTCTGTAGGTTGTACCCCAACTCATGGTCTATGATAGCTGGGATAGGCTCCAGTCTCCCTGCAACCCTGAATTGAATAAGTGGACAAAAATGGATGGATGCTGTTAAACTTCATTTCAGAAGCTAACATTTTAATCAAATCGGTCTTTAATTGAACATTTTATTCTTCCCTACAACTTACCTTAACCCTACAACACTAACATGAGTTTTGTAACACTATCACTTTCAGCCATTAGTGTTCTACGTTTAATCTTGGATATTTGATGTCAATGAAAAATTTCACACATGGGGTATATTGAGTGCTTGTTTACACTTTAAAGACCTTTACAGGATGTAAGAAACTAATACCAGTTTTGCATTATCAGCATGTCATGACTTGTAGGGATAGTGGTAGTTCATAGAGCGCATTTTTGTGAAACAACTGGCCAAACAGAGCCCACAGTGATACACTATGATGACTTATGAGTTGGTGTCCAACAGAAGCTTTTCTGATTTGCTTTACTTTCTATTATCACAACTTCATTCATATTATGAACTTAAATATAAAAGATAAGAGATGAAATAAGATAAGCTTCATTGTCCTCGTAAGCACAAACATGCAACGGAACTGGAAGCACTGCTGAAATCATTCTACTTGAATGAAAGAGTAATAAAATATAAAAATAAAGTAATAAATACATAGCTAATAATCCTAATGACAGCAGCTTTGACAATGGCACAGGTAGAAAGCAGAATAGATGATATCTAGAGGTATTTTAGCTATTGCACTTGTTCAGTGAATGCTTAGAGTTTAATTTGGGTGTTGAATAGCCTGATGGCCCAAGAAGCTATTCTTTAGTCTTCTGGTACTGCTTTTAGAAGGTGGCAAACTAAAGAGTTGATGGCCAGGGTGAGAGTGAACCTCTTAAACATACAGATTGACAACTCTTGTCCTTTGTACAATGAAGAATGGTGCAGCAGAAAAACATAAATTTCATCATTTGATGCATATAATAGTCTGGTTAGGTGCAACTTTAAGAAAAAGATTAGTGCTTATGTTGGGGCATGACTTTGCCTCATGGGCATACTGGTATAATTCCAGTTCACCTGAACGGTACAGTATGGCCTTGGAGGTCCAGGACTGTTTCTGTTTGGCTTGTTCAGCTGAATTTTATCTGCTCCTCTGTCCCATAAAACCTTCCTATTGACAGGCAGCTCCCCATCGACTCTCCCTCCCTCCTCCATATCCAGCCCACATTTTTCTTCCCTATGAGTATTAGTTTATTGAATAAGTGGCATCTGTTTTCCTGGCCCCGTCACCGTAAGGCGAGGTATTTCTCAGTGACGCACAGCGCTGATTTATACGCCGCTCTGACTCTCCCCACAAAAATAAAGCTAAGCAAAAAATTTCCAATACATCCTGTGTCCCCCTTTTGCACACACATACACACACTCCACGCATGCTGTATATAATTAACTTGGCAGATGTTATACACACTCAAACACTTTTACACACTCTTCACTCTTATCCCCAAACTCCCACTTTCTGTCACACACAAATAGTGCCATGATGGAACAATGAGAGTCATAAATCACAGCAAACGCATCAGATTTACTGGCTTCCTCTGGGAAAACAGCAACAACTATCTGACACTTTGTCACTTTAAGGGTCATATTTTTTTCTTTTTATACAAAGTATTGTACACTATAATACAAAAGACATTGATGTGGTGAAGTGTCATCTTTGTGCCAAAAAAGTATTTCTTTTCAAGCTGCCAGTAGGTACAGACCAAAATTTCGAAGCCAAATTCTTGACTGAAAATGGCGTTTCTGGACATATGAGCACTTGGCACTTGCTACCTATGTTGATTATACACGTTATCTCTAGATCGTGCTTTGTTTACAGTTAAAATCTTCGCCTTTATTCATTTAAAACTCATTTTAAATTATGCCGAAGTCCTTCTACCTTCTTTAAGGGCTTTGGTACAACACAGTTGCTTACAATGTTGATTGTAAGCTATCAAAAGATTTTGATCCCCTGAGGTTTCAGACATAAAGAAAAGTATTTGGAGTCATTCTCAAACCAACACTGTGTCCCTTTCGTGTCAGTTTATCCTGCATTACAACAGCCTTGAGGCAAACTGTCAAGCACCTAAAACCACTGTGTCTTACCGGTCAGGATTTTGCGGACAGACATGCATCTGGAGCAGGATTCTCTGGGTGAAGGTCTTGAAGCACTGGCCACATTTCCACAGGTGCCAGTCGCTGAACTCACTGCTAAGCTGGCTGGTGGATGTGGGACTTGCCAGGACTCTCTGGTTCTTTGACCCCAACTGGCCAAAACTGGAGTCCGACTGAACCCCAACCTTATCCAACAAGGAGAAACTCCGAGGGCAGGGGGAGTGGGGGAAGACCATGGAGCGCATGAGGGTGGAGGACGGAGTGGAGGACGATGAAGAGGATGAGGAAGAGGGTTTGCCGTTTTTGCTGAAGGACTGGAGGGATTCCTGCCTCGTCATGGCCTCCACCACTGTGGCTGGGACATTTACTGGACACAAGAAAAACAGAAATGATTTGGTTTTAAGTAGAAAAAAGAGAGTCCAACAACTGCCAACAACTGAGGAAAATGATGCAAGTTAATGTTGATGAAGATGTTCTTTAAAATTTTGACTTGGAGGAATAGCTGGAAGGCACTCAGAAGACTAGCAATGCTAACATGGACTGTTAAAGTTTTCAAAACTGCAGCACAGGATCAAACAAGGGTGCAAGACTGGAAAAATATTCTTGGCCTGAACACAAACAAATGGATGAAACCATTTATTCTTTCAGGTGGCCCTTAATGATATCTGTCCCTATAGGTTGGATTGTTGTCAGTGGGCTGGGCTTAATAGATAAAAGTATGGTTTAGCTGTTTTGATGGGAGGAAAGGAAAGGAAAGCCAGAACTTTGTCCTAACTGAGACCAGAGCTGGCTGACCAGCCCGGGGCAAACTGCAGCTCCTGGTATCAATGAATGGAATTATGGGAATTATGTTAGTACAGCAACTCACTGTTTTCCTCTCAGGGAAGACAGAAAGCTGCAAAAGCTATGTTTCAGGGTCAAAAAATGGACCTCCAGCATGATGCTACTACAGATGAGTTTTAATTTACAGAACTACTAACATTTCTACTTTAAACTTTGCTTTCATTCCAGAAACTCAAACATTCTAAAATGTTCCCTTCACTAGTTCACTGTTAAATCCAGAATTAAATTTACCAGTCCTTTTCATATAAAAAGTTAGCCCCCATCATATCTGAAAGATCTCATAGTCTTATACTGTCCCAATAAAGCATTTTGTTCTCAGACTGCAGCCTTACTTTTGGTACCTAGAGTTTTTAATAGAAGAATGCGACAACAAGCTATCATGAAGTTCTCCCACAGAACCATCTCCAAGTTTAAATTTAGGAGACAGACACCTTCTTTACTTTAGAGATTATACTCAAAACTTTCCTTTTTAAGAAGGCTTACTGTTAGTGCTGGTTGAGTTGATATTGAAGCATCCTTTAGTTGTGCTCCTATAGACTCAAACTGCTGTGGGACTTCCCATAATACACACCCTTACTTTTTCACTGCGCCTACAGAGCAGAGGTGAGCAACTTATTTATTGTTTTATAGAATTCAATTCAATTCAATTCAATTTTATTTATATAGCGCCAAATCACAACAAAAGTCGCCTCAAGGTGTAGAAACCCACACAGATTTAGATAAAATAAGCAAAGGGCCCTAGAGTGATATTGCTAGCACTAGCATGCTAATAATTGCAACCATGGTTGCAGGTTACGATGAAAATAATACATTCTATGCAAATGTTGGCATTTTTTGGTTACACTACATAAGTGTGTCACTTGAATTGAGATTCCTTACTATAACAAGGCCTCTTCTTGATTTTGTGGGGTTTGATGGTTTTACCTTTACCTTATGCTGGTCAGATTGACCAGACTCGTGGGCCAGTTCTGGTCATTGGAGCTTTTTTTCTGATGTGGTTGGGCCCTTATGTTACAGTACAAAATGACTGCTTTGACATGACTGCTATATGGTGCTATATAAATAACACTGAATTGAATTGAATATAGTAAGTGCTTCAGAGAAAAAAAATGAACACAGGAGCTGGCATAATAAATCCATTAGACCGATAGGAAAAACAGATTCTGGATAAAGTGTTGCTGGTGAATACAACAGTCAACTACAATGAGATTAACAGGAAAAAACACATTATATAAAAGTGTGTAAATTAGATTTTGGTTGATGCCAGCTGTCCTCACTTGACCCAGAAGTCAGCTGTGTTCTGTTTTGTGGTCAGACCAACTGACAGACCTGGAGTCCATAACCCTTCATCATGTTTGAAATTGCATTAAGAGGGTTGATTTACTTTAACTCACTGTGGAGGGTTTTGCTTTTCATTCTGTAAACTGGTTTGCTTGGGAAAACTTGGCATGCAGACTGGGAGGAAGGAAAACTATTGCACAAGTTATTTTACATCCTTAAACTTAACCAGACAAACCAGTAGATGCTCATAACGTGTTATTTAAGAAGACAAATAGCTTATTTTGTGACTTCTTTAGTTAGACTCATTTGGGTAATTTGTGAGTCCATTTTGTTATTATTATTCTTGGGTACATTTTTCCTTCTCTACCCACGCACTAATGCATAAACAACACTTCTGGCTTTCTTAGTTTTTCTGAATTTCTTCGCATCATTTCGATTGCATCATTTTACATGAGTAAACACCCCTCTCTCTGAGATCTGCTGCTTCAGTCGTCATAACCATTTTCCATCCCTCATCAGCTCACCTCTGCCATCAGGCCACCAGGCTCGATTGATCCTCTAATAACCTGATGAGGAGATAATTACACCATTTGTAAGTTGCCCGACGGTGTTATTGACGCCCGCGTTATACGCCGCTCGCCCACACTTAATTCATTTTGCAACCAACATTGCATATACAAAAAATGCAGGTCAATACGGTTTGGATTGCGTATGAAATGCATCATCAAAATGAGAGAATTATGCAGATGCAGCTGGCAACATTGCAGAGTTTGTATTTTCTTTCTTTATGAGGGGTGTGTTCTCTCCTACATGCCCCTCATAAAGATACAAATGGAGGAGATGCTGGTCTTCATCGCACAGAACAGAGTTTTAAAAGCAACTTCTGACACCTAAACTTGGAGTTTCATCTTCCTCTGTATTGTCTGCCTATCCATCAGTTCTGTGTATTCATTCAAACATTTTTCCATGTCATCTTCATTACGAGAATCATCTGAGGCCCTCTCCTCATCCTGTCCTCTTTTCCCTTTTTGTATCTCTCTCTTTGTCATTCAGTTTTACAATATATATGTTACAGCCATCAAAATGTATTATATCTAGAAGTTCCCCAAAAATCAAAACTAAAAATAAAAATCATGAGACTCATCTGTCAAAGGAGTTGGTGTTATCTGTTTGTAAATGTAAATGCAATCTATTTGTGGAACTATGGTGCTTAACAGTGATATAGTTGCTCTATTAAAGGATGAACTGATGTGTTCATATTCTTAGATAACAAATTAGACCACCTTATTTTGCAAACCTTCACCAGTGTATTTGAGATGGATTCCAGTCACTCCAAGTAAGAGCCCAATTGTTTGGAGACAATATCCCTTCCACCAAGGGCCTATCCAATTACCATACGTTAAGCTTGTTCCACGATCAACCTTCGGGTCACCAGAACTACTTGCTCTTGGTAATTGGCAACAACAACAGCAAAAAAAAGTAAGAACACTGAGCAACCATTGTTGATTGTGATCAAACTATGAAAGGACTCTTTATTTTGATCACAAGAGTTTCACTTCCTGCAGACCAGTTAGATTGTCCAAGTTGTCCAGCACCTCCAGGACGGCATAATTACAGCCAACATCATATGTGCCATTGTAAGTAGGTATGCTGTGTCTCTCAGCATAGTGTCAAGACTTAGGAGGATTGACAACAAATTGCAGTCAATCTGTCTGTATTAATCAGTGGAAGGACAATTATTTATTTATTATTTATTAAACTTTCACCAATGTATTTGAGTGTAAATACAGTCAAGTCTGAGTCCGACTGTCATTGTTTGGGGACAGGCTGCCTGCTATCTGCGAGGCATCTGAGAAGGATTGCACTCCACAGACCATTGCCCTCTCCTTATCCGTCTCAACTGACTTTTCTCTGGTTTTGTTTTTTAATCAGTGTCCTTCTCATGACTAGTAACATGAGACAGTGACTGGAGGCCATTCAGGCCCTCCAATAGTTAAGCTCCTCCAGGGTAACCACACATGCTGCCACAAGAAGATATGTTATGTCTCCCAGCATAGTCTACAGAATGAGGAGATACCAGGAGATGGACTGTCAACATGTGGATAGTTGGACAGGGCCATAGAATTGAATATTCTCAGCAGAAGGACAGTTATCTGTTCCTTTGTGCAAGGAGGAACAGGCGGAGCACTGTTACAGCCCTACAAAATGACCTCTGGCAGGCTACTTGACTTCATTAGGGTGTCATGAGAGACCAACATCCACGGATTTACATGAAATAAGTTAAAAATAATAAGAATATGCTTCAGTCTTGTACATTTATATCATACTGAATTAGCAGGAAGTTTGACTCTTGAGAGGCCACCGTTCGTCTGAGAGTGTCTTCCTCTCTTTACAGGAATGAAGTACAGTTCTGATTATGTTGCCAAATCTTTGCTGGGTAATCAATAACCATAACGTTACAGCGATTATAAAGTTTCATAAAATCAATGGAGGCAATTATAAGACTGGTAATAATAATACGTCACATAAAGAAGAGAAGTACGGAGGAGTTTACTGCAGAGGTGGACAAAATCAAAATCATTCTTCCCTCTCCTTTCTTTTCTTCAATCTTTTGCTTCTTTGACTCCTCCACTTTCCCTCTCATTTCATCCATTTTCCTGTTTTTTCCCATCATTTCTCACAGTTCTAGAGGATAAAGGGAAGTTGAAAAAACTAAAAGAGCAGGAGTAAAGAAAAGAAAGATAAAGCAGTCTTTCTGAGATGTTTCCTCGTCTGCTGGTGCATATGTTGCTGTGGAGCGTCAAGCCGACAGGCTGTGATTGGATGGAACATGTATGAGTAAACAACCATGGGGTGTGTGTGTTTTCTTTGTTGTGTGGTTTGGATCTTGATTCATCTTTAATGTGTCTGTGAGTGCTTGAGCTCTGCACATAAGCAAGAGTATAGAGAAATGTGTGTTTAATGTTATGTGCGTGTTTCCTGTTGTTTGTCGTTTGCCTTTGTGTATATGACTTTACTTTAAGAGGTCCTATGATGTTTTTATTTATTTTCTGTACTACTGTTACATACTGTGGTGAATGCTCATATTTAACATGGCCAGAGTTCCAAATAGTGATCAGTAGCACGTGTAACGCATTGCAAAGTAACACATTACTGTAATCATACTACATTTTACAAAAATTCAGTTAACATACTAAATTCAGAAATCACAATACAGTTAAAATTATGTTATTACTTGATTTACAAAGGGTCTTCAGTTATCTGCACTGCAGCTGGAAATAATGAAAGAAAAAAACATCACATGCATTTTCCTTCCTGCACACTTCACCTACAAACAGCTGATTTCAGTTTGTGTGCAGGGAGGAGGAAAACAGTGGATCAGTGTGCCGCTTTTTTGAGGAGAGGGGATATGGACATCCTTTTTATTTTTACTACATGAAAGAATAAGTGCGTAATAGTAAAATTAGGACAGAAATAACTACATTATACTGCTAACACAACACTGCCTCTCTGCAAGAATATGCACAGATAGCATGCTAGCACAGAGCTAGCCAAGAACCCAGAGTGATGTTATAGCTGAGTGTATGTCGACCCGTCCAGAGCACCAGTCCAGAGCCTGATCTTCAGCAGGTAAATAAGGCAGTGATGGGCAGCCAGGCTTGCAGCGTGTAGCCTCCAATTCTGCCTGTGCATGCTTTGAAAGTAGAGTCACTGTGGAAGATTGGTTTGAAGTCTCTTTGGATTGTTGTCAGCTTTGCATTTTTGTTGGTTTTATGTTCATACGGAAACAGCAACAGAACGACTGTATGTGTGTCCTACTGTAGCCTCAGGTTTATATAACGACCTGATAATTGTGCGGCAGTGCATTTCAGGTCATGTTATGGAATAGCACGAAAGTAACATAATGCATTCTTTCTCTAACATATAATTAAGTAACATGCTGCACTGGTTTCAGGAAAAGTAACCAGTAGTGTCTAATCCAAGACTTGTTTTGTAGCAATAAGCCCAACACTGATAACGAGGACAGACAATGTGTGAGTCAGTCAAGTCAGACTGCTCTAAACAGTTTTAGACAGTTTTTTTCCTGCTCTTTGATATGTATTACATCAATAAGTGGGGATGTTCTTATATGGTCACCACTTTTAAGAGTTTGAACACTATTGTACCCAAACACAGCAGAAGAGCTGCAGGACAATGTGACTGCACTGGACATTTCCCAGTCTTATTGTGTTCAGGCAGCCTTTGGAGCACTAATAAAGGTCAAAACTTTAAATGTCTGTTCCACTGAGGACAGCCTACTGTCTCCAGTGCAGTGTTTTGACGTCACAGTCATCCTTTGTGGGTACAATTACAAGATAACAATGCCACAGAAACTAACTGCTCCAATGCAGTTAGAAGCAAAATGTCTTTAATTTGGAGCAGAACTGCTGCTTTTCATGTTTGTACAAAAGAAGCTTAATCTAATTTCATTTAATTTTCATGTGAACAAACTTTTTTCACTGCAGGGTGGAACAAAAGCAAATCCTCCGGTATTTGTTTGTGCGATGCCAGGGTGTGTATGTGTGTGTATGAATGTGTGTTTGGTACATCTGGACTGCTGAGGACCAGATGCCTTCACATGAATAGAAACCATTCAAAGGTCTCAATTGTCATCCCGTAAATGCTGACAGTAAATGGTCCATGTCAAACTGTGA
Source organism: Haplochromis burtoni (assembly GCF_018398535.1). NCBI lineage: Eukaryota > Metazoa > Chordata > Actinopteri > Cichliformes > Cichlidae > Haplochromis > Haplochromis burtoni. The sequence continues at coordinate 539,580 of NW_024582611.1, read as the reverse complement.
ACACGGAAGAGGATTTGTTTTAAATATACATATTTCTGTATAACACAATTTAACAACGTTGCTGACTATGTTTTTCAGACTGTTCATAGAGCTGAATTAACACCTCATCTCTAAATCTGATACTATTTCAATAAAACCTGAACAAATAACACCATGGCTTTTGCAGGGCTGTTGAATTTAACTCATTTCATAAATATGAGGGCATCATGTGAATAAATTAATGAGGAATCTGAGTCTGAAACAACCTTGGAAATAATGTTTTCAGTTCACACTGTTTTTGTTGTCCTAAAACTAATACGTTTCTCATAAATCAATCCCATTTTCTTTCAGTATTCATATTATTTTTATTTAATATTTAATGAAAATCTGAATTTTTTGGAACAAGACAAATTTTCTTATATGTAAAATCCATACATGCATAATTCTCCTCTGGCTTCCTTCTCCAACTCACTTCGCCCAGTGTTGCCAACTTAGCGACTTTGTCACTATATTTAGTGAGTTTTCAGACCCCCTTAGCGACTTTTTTGTCTAAAAAGCGACTAGTGACAAATCTGGCAACTTTTTCTGGTGTTATTAGAGACTTATGACTTTTGACGTGAAAGCACGTGTCGCTCTTACTGTCAACAAGCAGAGGGTGCTACTGTGGGCAGTTTGTTAACAATGTTATAGTTAAAAATATTCTTCTTTTACTTTTTGTGGATCACAAGGTTTAAAACTACTTAAACACACACACACACACACACACACACACACACACACACACACACA
>NW_024582611.1:528283-538792 GCF_018398535.1 Haplochromis burtoni | reverse complement strand
CATTATTGATTAAGAACACAGGGAGTAACCACTTGTGCTAGTAGCTGATAATCATTGGAGCTCTGTGGAAATATGACAGAGCGAGTAAAAAGATGTGAAACAAAGACTGCTTTGTTTTCATGTCCAGCTCATCTCCACCCCTGATGTGGGTCACATTCTGCAGCAAGCTCAAACCAATTATAAACCTCAATCTCTTCAAAATTAAAGAACTAAGAAACGCATCAAATTTTGAGTAACGTATCTCTGAGTAATAGTACAGTCAGTGACGTATGCTGATCCTCTCCCTCCGTGTTCAGTCCTTGCACAAGTTAAACCAATTTTTTTGTTTGTTTGTTTGTTTGTTTGTTTGTTTTTTAGGGAACTGAAAGTGAGTCAACTCTACAAACTCCTCCTTTCAGTTTGGGTCCTGGTGTCATCAGTATGACTGATTGTTCAAAGCATTGTGTGTCCACCCAGAAACATGTACGTGCTGTTTGTAAAAGGTTCGGTAATCCTGGTTGTGTTTGTTAAAAATACACATTACTGGGACTTCTAAGTGCCTTTTCTTATGTTTGACTTTCATTTTTAATAAGAATGAGTAGAAAAGATGACCTGACCTGTCAGCGTGTACTGGACACAATGAAGACAGGATTTATATTTAAGTTACGTTTCGCGTTTAACAAAACGACCCTTTGTTTTATCGAAGGTTTTATCTGGCACGAGAAATTACATCAAGATTGCACGTAGACTAGCTTGTGCACAGTCTGTCCTCTGATAAAGACAGTAGTGTAAATCTGGTAACTGAACTGTGACTTGGCAAAAATGAACTTCATATCGGTCTTCGTCTTGTTCTTTAGATGTCTGTGAATCCCGATTTGCAGACTCACCGTGACTCAGCTATATCTTTGATAACCAAGACAGATTCATACATAGTCTGTGTCAATCACTGACGAGTCTCATGCAGGGCAGATTATTAGTGGAGGATATTCGTTATCATATATTACATTATCATAAAGCATGCAGATGTGTAGATGAGACATTTACATGAAAGGAAGACATTGAGAGCAACACACACACACACACACACACACACACACACACACACACACACACACACACACACACACACAAAGAGTGCTTATTTTGGGTCACTTTAGCCAGTACCAAGCCTGGATAAAGGAGGAGGGTTGGAATTGTGACATTAAAAAAATAATTGCTGAAAGAAATTAAATTTTAGTTCTAAATATATTCGAAATGCATTTAGGGTGTTCTTTACTGGCTTTATGTCTCTTCCACGATGTTATTTCTCTCTCTCCTAAAGCGTCAGTTACAATTACATAAGCATGACCAATTATGCAAATTAGGTGATGACATCATTTTGTGACTTCTAGTGACTTTTAGGACAGCCAATAGCGATTTTCCTTCCCGAGGAGTTGGCAACACTGCCTTTGCCTACCAATCAGGCTTAAACTTCTCTATGTGTTTGTTAAAATGTCTTATATATTATCAGAACTGATTTAAAAGACCAGCCTGAACAGATGGCCAGAACAATAAAAGTCAGGTTGTTTGGCTGAGGCTCCCTAAAGCCTGTGTTACTCGGTTGCAGACACGAAAAGCTGGAGACCTGACGGTGGAGTGGGGTCTGCTTGAAAAGTCTCCACGAACTAGTCCACATAGTCATAAAAAGAACAACAGTCAGGCTCGTGGATGTCCATGAGTCTAAAATCCGCTTCACATTTTTCACTCAGTTGTTCACAAAGTGGGATGAAACGTTCATATCTTCAGTGCACAATTCCTCCTTCAAACCACGGGGATAATGGTTTTTGTTGTGTCTTTATTTCTCTCTGTCAATCAGTGCTTTGTATTTGTCTCTGTCCCTCCTCTCCCCAGTCTTCTGTCTTTAGTTTCTTTCTTTCTCCCCCCTCTGTCTCTTCTCTATCCATTCTCTCTTTTTCTCTGTCACTAATTTGTTTTTGTTTACATCTCCTCCAGTTTTCTGCTCAGTCAGCCTGTTTATATCTGTTCCATTTAAACATTTTTTTCTCCTGTGGATTTGACAGAGCAAGCCCCTGCAGGGGGATAAAAACAAACTTTGACCAAAAAACCCCACAAAAAACCAAACATGAAAAAAGATTTTTAATCTGTGGAATCTAAATTGAATTGAATTGAATTAGAGGCTCGTCTTTCACAGAGTCGCAGTGAAATGAGATCGTGCTGCTGATTGCAAATTAGAGACGTTTGGCCACAAACTGGTTTTACAGATGGAACAAGTCTTTTACATGCCATCGTTCATCATGGCGGGACTGTGGCAGCAAACGCACACAGTTGTATTACTTGTGTTTACAAAGACCTAAGCTGCCTATGCATTATTTTTAATTTCACCTAATTTAATCAAAACTCAGACATGAAACCTTTTAAGTATTTTAGTAAAATGCATGAAATAACTGGCTAGTATTTGCCCAAAAAAAGCACCTATAAAATAGGGATGGGTGTTGAAGTTTTCCTTGACTTTATTATAATCGTCGATTTTGCTTTTTGATCAATTCTCGTATTGATTCCTGAGCAGTTTCGTGCGTTTGTAGGAAAAGTAGATCTGTAGAAACAGAAACGAGGCTTGAATATGATTCAGCAGGGTTTTTCCTGGCCCACAATGGGCATTTGTGGACTAACTACATACCAGTAAGCATGACTCTTGCATACAGTAAAGGATCTGAGTCACTGTTACCTTCTTGATAAACATCTGTTCCAATGAGTTCAAAAGGATAGCGCCTAGGGGGAATGATCCAAAAGATACTGAAACGATGACAAAAACCCAATACTGTAACAATATTTATGCTTTTTCCTGATAATATGGCAATAATATCAATACATGCACCTGTGCTTTGAGTGAATAAAACCTATAAAAATGGATGGTAAGGATTTCTTCATAACACTGTCAGGGAGAGGGGATTTTTCACAGTTCTAACAAAAAAAAAATATCCTGAAAAGGTGTGCAACAGCTCCTTTGGTATGAGTTTAACATCATTGTTTTGCAATGTTCAGCGTTCAGGGAAACACCTACACTGATAAAAAACACTGATAAGCTTGGAGAGACAATTACGAAAGAGTGGACTATGTGGAACAGGTTCTCAACTCGTCCTGGTTCTCATGTTTTTGTGCAAAAATTCCTCACAGTGTTTTCTTATCTCATGGGGGAGAGGTGAACTTTTGATAAAATGGTGTTCTGCTGCTGCTAAAAACACAAGATTTGGACAACAAGAATATTTAAATTACAATATATAACCTTTACTCTGAAGGCAAACACCCTCCATTTTGGAGACCACTCTTCCACTTTTCTCAGTTTCACTGCTACTCGCCAAGTGGTTTGAAGTAGTTGTTGCGTAGGTGCAGATCAGTCAGAGCCCCTGCCTGACTGAAGGTCGTGGGTTCGACTCCACTGAACGGCTACCCTGAGGTACCCCTGAGCAAAGTACCGTCCCTACACACTGCTCGTTGAACCCAACCTGCTCTGGAGTAGAGAGAGCTTTAGAAACGTGTGGGTTTTCAAAGAAGAAAACAATGAGAAGTCTTGATGGAAAACATCCTTAGTTTCATTTGACTTAAGGACAGGAAAATAGGCAAGTGTGTCAACACTAACCCACAGTGTGGCCACATTTTAGCAAATAAAAGACCTGCCCCAGTCCTGTTTTGGCTGGCTTGGTTTTTCAGACAAATAAATCCCCTTTTTTTTTTCTTTAAAGAAAATGCATTTGTATCATTGTTTTTGTGGCAGGCCAAAAGATTTCCTCCAGTTTAAATACTGTCAGTAATAAAAGCTGAGGAATGGCCAAAGAAAACAGCTGATTTTAAATGCAGGCAGAGGTTTGGCTTATGTTTGGACGTGTCAGACATTTAGATATCATAGTCAAATTTACATCTGAGTCCATTTTTAGTGCTTCAGTTTAACATAGGGCAGCTGAAGAAGGTGAACCTATTGCTTCCTAGGAAACAGATGACCTTTAAACACATTTTCTTAACTATGTAAATAATGTTGTACTTCAACAAACTTGGAAGGTGTGACCTAACAAAGTTTGGACAGAAAAACACATTCAGTAAATGTCTTTTTGTTTCGTTTGCCTAAATTTAAGGCTTATTTTAAAAAAATGTTTATCAATCTCACTATACGTATATGTACATATACATACACTAGACAGGTCAACTTAGATTATTGAGACATTTTCTCACAGTTTTCATCCTGGGCGATGCACTGCAGCGGGATACCGAAGAACGAGGTGTAGGAGTCGTTGTACCAAACCAGCAGCTCTGTTCCTCTGGGGATATCCATACATGCTCTGTAGAAGATGCAGGATCTACAATACAGACACAGGCATGTTTAGTTTGAAAAGTGCATCAAAAGTAAACTTCACCTCTCTCTCTGGTCATGTTGTCACTTTTAAATTACAATGCAGGGTAGACATTTAGTGCAGTTTATTTATTTATTTATCCCAACATGTAGTGACATTTCTTGGGAGTTGCAGAGAGTAAAAATAAGGTGTTTTACTTGAGAAGAGCTGAAGGAAAACCAAAATATTCTCTAGCTGAATCGAAGTTAAGAAATAAACACTAAATAGATAAATGTAACCATTTTGATATATAAACAAATTCATTCATTGGCAAACCTGAGAACTGATTTGTGGATAAAGTGTGATGTTTCAAAAATATATAATTGAGCTTTGCAAGAAAATTACAATTTAAAAAAATAACTACAAACAAATAAAACTATAAAAAACTATAAAAACTTTAAAGTTATGAACACACAAAAAACACACCAAACTATATGCAAATGAACACACATATCCACATTGTATGCATTAGAATATTGAGGTCAACAGTGGTTCAGTTAAAAAAAAGAAACAAGCAAACAAAAAACTTTAAGAGTAATAATGCTGAACAAAAGTGAAAAGCATTAATGTTAATCTATCCCTCTGTGGATCGGCGCCCTACAGGTTACAGATCAGGTCACTGAGGTCGTCCTCCCAGCAGCTCCTCTCTGTCCCAACCTCACATATAAAAACTAAAGGCGTGCAGGCTTTCTGTTATTGCCAAAGCCTCTGGAATAGTCTGCAATTACACAAAGTCCACAAAGACTGGCCTATTGCTGTTTACTTCGAGTCGAGTCTGAGGTGTCTCATCATTTTTCTCAAGTTGAGTATTGTTTCTACAGACTTTTTATTCACTGATTTTTTTTAAATTAATATAATTTTAACATTGCCAGCAATCAGTGCAAAGATTTTTTTCTATCTATACATGTTTTTCTGCACCATAGAGCACAGCTTATCTGCAGTGTGTCTCTTTGCAATATGGGACTCAATCGACCTCCAACGCCCTATAGGTTGCTGAACACAGGTTTCAACAAAGGGTGCGGTTAAATCCATGACTTCTTGCAGAAGCAACATCAGTATATTTATGGCGGAATGTTTAGATTTCTGCCTTAAAACGTGGCTGGAATCTGAATGTGATCATTCAGAGTAAATTTCTGTGTGTGTGGACAGCAACAGGTTTGTCATTTTTCCTGGTTAATCACAATATCATCACAAACAGATTGGACGTAACTGCCAACTTGACCACATGTAGTCACAACGTGATAGCAGACTGATGCTGTCTTATCACAGTTTATCACCACCTTGACACACCAAAGTATCTTTAAAGATGTGGTCGCAGACCTTTCCATAACTTTGGTTGTGCAGAAGTCTTCAAGCAGTGGTGTGACTCTAGCATTAACTGTGTGCTGACTCTGGAGAGTGAAGGCCATTGTATGTACCTGGCTAAGAGGAACCCACCCTGAGGAGAGGTTTATATAGACTGCAGAGGTTTATATATAAAAACATACAGAGACAGCCACAGACCATTAAGTGTAAAGCACATCTTAAACATATATTTTTTTTATAGGTACAGACCGCTGGACTTCTGGAAGGAAATAACTTAATTTTCCCTGCAAGGAGCCATGTAATTTTACTCTTTACCTAGAAGTGAAGCAGCACCAAAGCTCTCTAAAACAATAAAGAAAAGACATCGAAGATAAGCGCATGCCTGATTTATACATGTGTGGATAACAACTTTGATGAAAATGTTGAACAAACTGTCCTTAAACCCTACTTCGGATAAAAACAGTCCTGGAAACAAGATGGTGTGAGGTGGTTGGTGACTCTTTCCAGGTCTGATTTTACAAAAGCTTCCCATCTGATAACAGCTTAATTTCACATCGGACCAAATCCGAATGATTTATGGGAAATATCTGGTGTCTCTCACTCTGTTCAGACCAACTAATCACCATTATATTGTTCAAACATGCAGCCACTGGGCTGTCGGTTCCCGGGTCACACCACCGCTAAAACAAACACCTCATCCACCCAAAAACATCTTTATAACAACATGAGCGAAATCCACATTCAAAACCACATTTTCATACCCAGACTATTTTAAAACACTTTCCCACATGTTTTTCTCCCACCGGGGCCGTACAGTGTCAGACAGACCAGATTGTAACAGAGGTCACAGGTTCAACTCCCTCACGACTCCCTTGTTTTGTTTTTTTTTTGCCAAAGTGCCTTTGAGCCAGAAAACCTAGTCTGTGCAAACAGCTTGTGACAACCACTTAAAGTGAAATCAAATTACATTTAATACAAACCATAACTCCTTTTTTTTGTTTTTACATTTCCATTCGAAGTGCCTCAGTATAAGAAATGTTCAATTAATAAAATTTGACTTGATGTTTCAAAAACACCTCAACACTGAACCTGCTCATCCAAGAAACTCTCAATACTAATAATGTATTTATTTATTTTAGATTGATTTTGTATCTTCAAGGAGACATCAGTTCTCCTGAAAGTATCTATAGAAAGATATACAATCAGAATTTAGACAACTTTATTTTTTCTGGTCAAGTGACTCTCTGGGGAAGAAAGGGTTGAACAAACAGTGAGAGTTGGAGAATTTAAGGAGGACAAACGTTAAAGCAGAAAAACACACACAAAAAAAAGTTAAAGATGATAAAAAGGAAAATCAGACAGGCAGGAGAGGGAGGTGGGAGTCAGCCAGTGACATTATGCTTAATTAATTAAGTTACGACACATAAAACGAACATATTAAAAAGGGAGGAAATGGAAGAAAATGTAAAAAATCAAACATAGAGACAAACAAATTAAAAGGAGGACTTAGAAATACAGAAACATAAGTTACATTTGCACTTAACATTGGGGGAGACAAAAATAACAGAAAACAGAAGCATCATAAATCTCTTTAAAATGGTCTTCCTCTCAGATTCATCAGTTTAAAAGATTTATATGATTTTTACAACATAAGATACTGAAACACACTGATGGCAACAATAACATCTAGAGCTCCCATGATCACCATGCATTCCTCCAAAAGTTGCACAATTTGAATGCATGATAACACTCAGCACAGCAATACTTTATTTTGGTTTAATAGTAGATGATAATGACCCTGGCTCCGCCCCCCAAAGACACAGCTGTAGTAGTCTAATTTGTAAAAAACAAAATAAAATACAAATACTACTAAGTAAGTATTTCAAAGACGCCTATCAAGTGGCAAGATGTGTGTTTAGAAAATTTTTTATAGGACTACACTAATTAAATTCACTTCGGTTTATTAACAGTGCACACCTTTCCCATTGTCTACAGTGAAGTCCTGGCAAACTATTGCAGATAATTGCTATTATCAACTGACACTGAGGGACTGAAATGGACCTTCCAGGTTACGTGAGTACTAAAAGATCTGCTTATGTAAATGTTCATGACTATGATAACAGGAATGAGGCATTTCCCTCTTGTAATGTGTTATAATGTCAGAGAGGAGTTAATGAAGCCAGACAAGTCCTGAAGATCTGCGTTTAAGAATGTGTGTGTTTTATTAATTCTTTCCACACAGTGACAGGAGTAAGGTGTTTTTGGATCCATGTGAAAACACAGCTAGGAGGGACCGGGTTATAAATCAAACACACCCAATGACCTCCCCGGAAAAAAAGGAGAAAGAGGGGTGCACAAACATGCAGAAGCTTGTATGCATTAAAACAAATGTATGTATTGAAAACATACGTATTGAACACATGCCACTACTTTCAGGTGGGGCTGTGTTATAAATCAAACACGTCCAACAGGCTGCGGTATGAAAAATAAAAACCCCTGCTGCCTTACAGCAGCCGACAGAGTTCAAAACGATTCGTCTGGCAGATCAGTGGGGCAGCGTCGTCAAGCGTCTGATCTTCTTCTGTTGTCTGTTTTCATAGAAAGCAAAGGTAAAAGCTTTATAATCAGGTTTTCAATAATAACACATGCCCGTCCATGTGCGCGGTTCAGGATTATAAATCACACAACTCCAACACCTCACAAGGAGTGTGAGTGTGTCTTCATTTGCTTGAATGTGTTAAACCATTCGAGCTGACAAAATGTCATAAAGTCATGACTTCAGACTGAGTCTAAAGGATCAAAGACCGACTTGTAACTCGAGAATCTCGAGCACGAACATAAATGCAGGAATCCTGCTCTGTTGCCTCATCAGTCTTTTCAGATAAAAGCCTGTTTGTCTTAGAAGAGGATCATTTAAAAGCATCTCCAGGAACTCAACAGGGAAGTGAACTCATGTCCTGACACACCTTTTTTTAAAAATAGATAGAGGTTATTAAATGTGTAGTTTGATAATGTGGATGTGTCTTAGCTTGGATCAGTATTACCAGTTTTTCCAGCCCTGCACCATGCAAGCCCATTAAGGTAATTTTAGACTCTGCTGTGTTTTTAATGGGAGGGCCCTAAAGTTGGAGTTTCACTTCAGTCTAGTTTTTCTGATGGGAATCTAGCTAAACCCAATATATTACTATAAACAGAGACATTTTAAGAGACAGGCATGGTGCTCAATTATACATGACTTTTCTGAAAGAGCAACACTGGTGGTAGAAGAATAATGCCCAGTAGAAATTAGATTTGACTGGTAATTCTGCACACAAAGTGTTTAGATTTTCATGACCAAGATCAAGTTAAAGTTATTTTAGATAATGCTTTAAAACAGATGTCCAAATAAGTGTCTATTCAGGATTTCTGCTCAATGGCAAGACTTTCTTATAACATACAGTAGACATGTTAAATTTACAACTTTCACTACATGTTTTTTCAGTTCCCCGTCACAGCTGTTAGCATAATTGCACGTTAGCATTAGACTTTTGAATCTATCAGGAAGATGTTTTAGTCACCTGACCCAAGGCTCTTTATAATACTGTGTCAGTAAAGTATTAGATAATAGAATGTATTGCTGTAAACATAATTGAAACTGAGTGGCTGATGGGAACCCTGCAGGGTGTCAGGTTTCTGTTGTCAGGCTGAACAATGAAAACATTTCATACTTTTTGGAATTTGGCAGGCGTTTGTCAGTGCACGTATCCTGCCGTTTAGGTCTCACACAAACTCTTCCTTGACATTATTCTATTTTGAAGCAGCTCTACTATCTGGTATCTGGTAAGTATAAAACAGAATATCTGTGTGTTTAAATGCATATTGTTTGTGTATATCTGCAATCCAAATCTTGTTTAGTCATTCGTAACTTTCAACAACTGGAAAGAAAGTGTGTGGTAAAGCACTTAAGTGGGGTCAAATAAATACCTGCTGCATATTTAGTGACAAAAACAACGTAACTTACATAGGTCTATGGTGATGTCATTAGCATGTTTAGAAGTAATGATTATTTTCCAATAGAAATGTACAAAACTCTGGAAAATACATTTGTAAATCCAGTTTGTATTTCTGTCTATATTCTATTTCTACAGAGGGGTTAGTTCATAGATTAGTAAGACCTTTAAGCACCATTTACAAATGTAATGCATATTTGTAAATTTTTGAATATTTTTGCAAATTTAGCATTATCAAACATGAAACTTTAGTAAAATTCTAATAGAAAAAAAGTTGTTTCTTTTTTCATTATTTTCAACATATACTATGTTCATCCTGGTTTCCTTAAAAACAGACAAACCGACATGACGGTGACTTCAACCAAAAATATGACAGAATGATGTTCCAGTAAAATATACCACAGCCTCAGGTAAGTGCAGCAGATTTTTACTTTGCAAAGCAAAATCAGTATTCAGCACGAAAGCTGTAATTCAGAATTTTTGTCTGAATTATAAATTAAATATTAAACTGTTTATGAAACAGTTTATGATTTTTTTGGAGAAACGAATTCTTCTCCTTATACTAACATTCACTTCTGAACATTTGTGCTTCTAGTAGAAAAATATTTTAGCTATATTGTTTGCAGTAATGAAACAATGAATTAATTTTGCTTTTAATCTGAACTGAACTCTTCATAATTGTATTTAATTTTTTCAAATTTAACAGACACTGAACTGAACTTCTGTGTGGTGGAGTTTTGTTTGCACAAGATGGCAACTGGTAGGTCCAGATGATGTTTGTGTGCAAGAATAATATAGGTCACATAAAGAAGAATAAAGGCAGCACACACACACACACACACACACACACGCAC
>NW_024582611.1:521322-528263 GCF_018398535.1 Haplochromis burtoni | reverse complement strand
CACACACACACACACACACACACACACACACACACACACACCTGTGAGTTGGAGAGAAAATCGAGAAAATGTACCTTGGCCTGTGTTACCATAAAATACGACAAGAGGTTGATGTCATTCTTGGGCTTTTCTTTACCTTATAATATGAAGTTCCTTGAGGAGACAACTGTTTTGATTTGGCGCCTAATCAACAAAATCAAATTGAATTAAACTGAATAAAGAGCAGACAAATGATCTACAATAGTGTATTCTGCAGCGCACAAAGCATTACTCTTTCCTGGGATAATAGCAATCCTGTTCTAATCTTGATATTAATAGAGAAGGGCTGATAATTTCCTGTCATAAAATTGCAGCAATATGTAATGCCTTTGTTTTCTTTTTTTTGTCCTCTGTTTTTGTCTTTTACAGTATCTGAACTCAGAATTGTGATTCTTGGAAAAAACAATGACGATAAGACAACGCTGAGCACTTTCATCAGTGAAAGATATAACTGTCCTTATCAAAAGACAAACAAGCAGTTTACTGAAATTAAAGGAGAGTGGAGGAGAACTCCATTCACTTTATTGAAAACATCAAATATCTTCATTGTGCCTGCAGAAAGAGTGCGATATGAGATAAAAATGTGTATCGCACACTGCCAACCTGGACCAAATGTTCTGTTGCTCCTAGTAAATCCTTTGGATTTCACCGAGGATGATAGACAAAAAATGAAGTTCATCGTGAGTTTCTTTGGACGAGATGCTTTTAAACACTCATTGGTCATCACAACACATAATGACAGGGGAGGGAATTCCTCAGTGAACCAACTCGTCCAAGACTGCAGACAAAGACAGCACAAAATCAGGCTTGATGAAAAATATTTTCTTGAACACGATCTTCAAGAACTGATGAAACAAATGGAGAAAATAGTAAGTGATAACAGGGGGTATTTAACTTTTACTGAAGACGCTGATCCCGTTGTGGTGCCTAAAACTACAAAATCCCCTCTAAACCTGATTCTGTGTGGGAGAAATGAAAGCTTGAAAACGTCAGCTGTTAATGCCATTCTGGGACAAAGAAAATGTATTCCATCTAAGAGCTCATCAGAGTTGACCAAACACCAGGCAGAGGTTTGTGGCCGTCGTGTTTCTGTGCTGGAGCTGCCTACTTTGCACGGAAAACCTAAAGAGACGGCGATGAATGAATCGTACAAGTGTGTCGTCCTCTGTGAACCTGAGGGTGTCCATGCCTTCATGCTGGTCCTTCCACTGGACCATCCTACTGATGAAGACAAGAAAGAACTGGAAGCCATCAAGAATACTTTCAAGAGTGTGATCGATAAGTTCACTGTCTTGCTTTTTATTGTTGAAAATCCAAATCTTGACCAGTCTTCAGCAGTGGAGAAGATTCTAATAGACAACAGAGACATCCAAGAGCTCTATAAGCGCTGCGATAAACAACACATCGTTTTTGACATAAAGGATAAGCATCAAGTCGCTGATTTGTTGCATACTGTGGAAACAATGAGAACTGTCGGTTGCAGAAGCTTCACAAAAGATATGTTTCCAAAACCTCCACTGAAACCAGTTTCAAGACATGTATCCCTTTTAAAGCCAGAAAATTATAGACATCGCTGGACACCACCTATTAGGATGGTGCAAAGCAGAGAGCCTCTCAGGATGGTGCTGATTGGGAAAACTGGTTCTGGGAAGAGTGCCACTGGAAACACCATGCTGGGCAAACAGTGCTTTTATTCAAAAGTCTGTCTGAAGTCTGTGACAAGTGTTTGTCAGAAAGAAACAGGAGTGATTGACGGGCGCCCTGTCGTTGTGGTTGACACGCCCGGCTTGTTTGACACGATTTTGTCCAATAAAGAAGTTGAACAAGAGCTTGTTAAATGTATCAGCTTACTGGCTCCTGGACCTCATGTGTTCTTACTGGTGGTGCAGATTGGTCGCTTTACAAAGGAAGAAAAAGATACCGTGGAGCTCATCCAAAACTTTTTTGGTAAGAAGACAAAGGATTTCATTATTGTCATATTCACCAGAGGAGATGATCTTCGAGGTCAAACATTTGAGAGTTATATAAAAGAAGACAGCGAAGGATTCCTAAAACAACTGTCAGCTGATTGTGGAGGGCGATACCATGTCTTCAATAACAACGATCATAACAATCGTTCTCAAGTCAGTCACCTTCTGACCAAAATTGAAATGATGGTGAGGAAGAATGGTGGTGGCTACTACACCTCAGAAATGTTTCAAGAAGCAGAGGCAGCAATACAGATGGAAATGCAGAAGATCATGAAAGACAAAGCAAGAAAGATAGAGAGTGAAAAGAGGGATCTTATAAGAAAATATGAGGAGGAAATGCAAGTGAAGAGGAACAAGTTAACACATCTAACAGCCAAATTTGAAGAAGAAATAAAAGCAAACCAAGCCCAGGTAGCCAAAAAAATGGAGGGTTGCATTAAGAAACAACAGGAAAATATGAATAGAGAAAGAAAAAAGAGAGAAGAAGAACAAAGGACTAAGAAATTGGAGGAGAAGGACCAAATTTATAAGTGGGATAAAGAAGATGAAGCTCTGCAGAAAGAAATACAAAGACAAGAGATTCCTGCTGGGATCTTATTACAGAACAGAGAAACAATAAGAAAAGGAAGAAAGGCTTGGGAAGAGGAAAGAAGAGCATGGTGGGATAAACAATGTTTAGAGGAGGAACAGAGATTTTGGGAGGAACAGAGACAACTTAAAAAGCTCAGAGAGGAAGCTATGCAGGAACTAGAGAGATATGAAATCAAAAGAAGACAAGAGGAACGAATCGGAAGAGAACAAGAGGAAAGACAACTGAAAGAAAACTATAGGAAGGAACTGGAAGAAATGATGAGGAAACATGAAGAGGAGGCCAGAAAACAAGCTGAAGAATGCAATGAATTCAGACAGAGATTTAACCAGGATATATCAGCTGAGATGGAAAAATATAGAAATGAAACAGAAGATTTGAGGCAGAATCAACAAAACCAAAATGACTTCATGATAATGCAGCTCAGGAGAAAAAAGGCCTATGACAAAGACTTTGACAAGCTGCAGAAAAGACAACAAATTCAAATGACTAACCTAAAATTATCAAGTTTGCACTTTGACAGTAAAGAGCAGCTAAACAAGCAAATTGATGAGCTGAAAAAAGCGCATCAAGAGGAGATAAATGAGTGGATTCAGGAACATGTGAAGAAAGCCACACAAAATAGCGCTTGTAGCATTTTATGAGAAGTTTTGCGTTTCAGTGTTGTTCAGTTTTTCAGTGTTAGATGTATTATATGTAAAGTCTGTATAAATAAAGTGATCACCATAGCTAATGGGTTTTGCACATGCAGGTCAGAGTAGCTGTAAAAGACAGCCAGGGTGGCAAGTTTCACTTTGTAGACATTTATGGATTTCTTTTCTTTTTTGCCATTCGACAAAGGTCAAATGAAGTTTACTTAAAAGCATTTACTCTGTTAATATATATGTATTCTTTTTTTTTTTAAAGACAATTGGAAAAGGAAGATGTAGAATTGCTGACAAAGTACATTTATTTTTATTTCACAGGGAGCCTTTTATTCTTGAAAATTGTCACTCCAGTGATAAATTTATGTACAAAAATAGGCAAAGACTGCAACAACACTTTTGAAAAAATGTTGTTCTTATTTTCTTATATTTTCTCTTATATTCATGTTATTAATCACCACGGACGATCTGATATCTTCGTGTTGGTGTTTTTCCCACATCATCATAATAAATGTTGTTCCATGTTCAACATTGCAAGTGACCAATCACATTGTTGTGACGTCGCCCTTTTGTGCCTTTGAAAAATCTACTTCACTTGCGAGAAGAGAAACCGCTTCTGTCCGCCGACCCAGGAACTTGAATTCTTTGCATTTCAGGATACTTTTCTTTAATAAACGGTAAGCATTATACATATTGTCCTTACAGAGGCGGTTTCTCTTCTCGCAAGTGAAGTAGATTTTTTGAAGGCGTTTGTTTTTTTCGAGGTCGCGGATGACCTCAGGAGGTGGTGATTGGTCACTTGCAATGTTGAACCTGGAACAACATTATTTATGATGACGAGGGAACAACACCAACACGAGGATATCAGATCGTCCAATCACCACACTGGCAGAGAAAGCATGTCTTACACTGCAGTGCCAATCAGCTGGAGATTGTTACCTGTCACTTTGTTAAATTGGTCATAAAGAGGTGTAAATAAATAAGTAATGGTGCTGCACAGAAAACCACTTTGTGATTTTTGATTTTACTTTTTAGCTGGTGTTTCTAGTTGAGCTCTGCACCAAAGGACAGCTACGACGAGGACGGAACATGTATGTGTGTCAGCTCTGTTGACTGCCAACATACAAACTTATCTTCAGTGTGTTATTACACTGACCTCTTCTTTTTGAAACACTCCTTATAAATGTTCTGGTTGCTTGTTTTGGTGTCTGTTATTATCAGCTTATTATTCATATGTAAATCTTCACTTTAAATCTCAATAGAATATGCTACACAAATTAAGCTTGACTGATTGAGAAAAAAAAATCTTTACAGAAGTGAACATATTGAAATAAACTAATAAAAGGTGACTGACCTGTAGGACCACCTATTCTTTATCTTGCATTGACTTGTATTATAAATTATGTGAATGGAATCAAACTAAAGTCTAAATAAACATGAGAGTCCAGTTTGAGACTTTTCTCCAATTGGCTCTTCATTACAGTAGGTCAGAGTTTTACTGCGTCCTTGTATATTTTTTACTGCACAGTAACTTTATATACTGTCAGGTAGGTTTGTGTATCACAAAGAAAAATAATTTATTAGCAGATTTGACATTAATGGATGAATATGATCTTATACCTAAATAATAACTAACTGTAGGAGACTAAAAGAAGAAAAAAGTACTATGTTACATTCCACCACTTCTTTCCTTTCTGATAACGCAGAACATTGTCAGATTGAAAGGAAAGGGTTGGGCAGGTGCATAGTTTGACAAGGTGTTTCATGTTTCAGGCGTCATTACTGAAGAGAGAGAGAGAGAGGGGGGGGGGGGGCAGGTTGGGTGCTGCCAAAGTTTGTTTTTCCTTCAGGGAACCACACCACTTTACTTGTTGAGTCAAAATCGAAACAAAACAAATCATGCTACAGATGTCACTAGCAAACAGGAAATGTCACCTGAACATGCATATTTTTTTTCTTTTTTTGCTTTGGTGCAAAATTTCTGTAAGCCAACAGGAAAGGCTGAGAACAAGTCCAACAACTAACGACATGCTGCAGAAACCTACAAATCACTGACAGTGACACCCAGGAAGACGAGTCTGTGTTTCAAATGCATTTTGATATATATCCTTAGTGGATAATAATAAAATACCTTAGGTCAGTGGGAAGGGTTAAACCCTTAAAACTCTTTTATTTGAACTGAAGTACACTCAAAAAACTGGTACAATATGAGTGCATACTTGGGATACATGGGATTATTATTTTGTTCCAGTTACACACAGATAAATGGCCTGCCTGCATTTGTATAGCGCTTTATTTAGTCCCTAAGGACCCCAAAGTGCTTTACACTACATTCAGTCATCCACCCATTCACACACACATTCACACACTGGCGATGGCAAGCTACATTGTAGCCACAGCTGCCCTGGGGCGCACTGACAGAGGCGAGGCTGCCGGACACTGGCGCCACCGGGCCCTCTGACCCAAATTAATTGTATATGGCAACCTGTTTAGGTTTCTACTAATTAAATATAAATTGGTGTATGAAGTCTCAGCTTCAGTATCAGTAATTTTTTGCCCATTTGAAGCTGTGCTTTTAGAAATAGTTTCACAACAGCAGCATCATATCTTGACTGTTTGCATGCTTCAGATTTAATCCCAACACTTCATTCTCATTTCACGTGGGCTAAAGTTATGAACATCCTCCTGTGGACAGGTTATACTAGTTTTTACTGCCACACTTTGTTTGTTTAGAGCCCCTAACATTTGCCTTATGGTTGTGGAAGAACTTGAAAAAACAAATGTAGAGAGAACAAGTAAAGTCACAGTCATAAAAATCCAGTATCTGTTTCCTTGACGTACCACAGTTGTCAGTCATCGTTATAGGTTAAGTCATCTGTCTGTCATAATAAGCACAGCTCCGCCTTAGTGAAGTACGTGAGCTGCTTTCCTTTTAGGGTGCTACCTTCATTATTAGCTTTGACACCATGAGGAAGTCATCTGGTGAGTACTTACATTAAAGTATATTTAACAAAAATTTAAAATACATGGACGTATGTGGAGTTCAAATGGTTATCCTTAAACTGTAAAGAGACCAAAAAAACAACAACAACCTTTTAATTGTATTTTTGCTTAGGTATATCAAAAGTAGTATTACCACATGCTCTGACAAAGGGACAATTTCAGTGCAGCATGTTTAAGTATGTCAATGTAATTCAATTCAAAATGTAATTCAGATATTTAGGTTATTTATGCTGAAGCCATTTAAGTCAGAGATTATTCATTGAACTGTATTCATCATATACATGTACTAATGCTTAATTATTACATTTGTCAAGATACCACAGAAATATAGTTTTATGCCAGAACACTTTATGTATTATCTAAGAATACATTTTACATTATTTAAACACTTGTTAGCTTCTTCTTGTGTGACAAAGTCAGCTGATTTAAAGAAAAAACTGCCCCATCCAAACGAACAAAAGGAGAGATACCTTAGACGCACCCTGTTAAATGAGTCTAATAAGTCAGTGAGCAGATACAGAAGGTCCTCTAATTCAAACTCTAATCAAATTAATGTCTTTAGTTCATGGTTCTGAAAAGCTCATTGTAGAAAACACTCCCATAAATACCACAGGTAGACACTCCTGTTTCATAAGGTTGTATCTGCTGAGTGTATATATACACATACATACATTGTATATATATATATATATATAT